>NW_004955443.1:13372793-13415465 GCF_000276665.1 Chinchilla lanigera | reverse complement strand
GATCATTCTGTTCAACATGTCAAAATACATGTAGAAAGAGTCACCCACTACGGCTCCTAATCTGCCCACTGTGTATTACATGTAACGCTAGATGTTACTGCTCAGTCGGGCCAATGCTTTTGCCACTGATAAATCATTATAACAATATCATTCTTTTTTTTTTTTTTTGGTACTGAATTGAACTCAGGACCTATTGTTTGCCTGGAAGGCACTTGTGTCATTGAACTATATCCCTGGTCCCCAAAATCCCTTCTTGATCAAGACTGTTCTTTAAAGAATTTATTAGCCTGGCATGGCAAGGTAGTGAGTTCGGTTCCCGGTACCGGAGAAAAAAAACAAACAAAAAAAAAAAACCAAAACTAAGAATTTATTAGCTGGGGTGTTGATCTGTAGTGGAGCATGTGCTTAGCTTGTGTGAGGTTCTGGGTTCAATTCTTAGGATCACATACTTTAAAATAAATAAAAATTAATTAAACAGCTAATTTCTGGCCACGTGTATCTACGTAAAAAAAGATGAAACACATTCTTTAAGTCAATGTAATGAAAGCATATTTAATGAAAGATTTTTTGTAAAGATTAAAAGGCTCCGTGCAGTGTTGGATATTATCTTGATTGCTAGAATCCCCCTCTCAAGGAGTTTATAACTGGGTTTGACTTGGAAGGAAACACGTTTGAAATTAGTCTGGGACAAATTAAAACAAAGAAGATATGAATAATATACCTTCAAGCCTTTATTCAGCAAATGTTTTCAATGTATGCATTCAATTTTTAACAGTGACTCAAATTCAGTGTACAGCAACAGAAAGAAAAAAATAAAAGACATTTTGAATTAGGAAGACCTAAGTTAAATTGGTGTCTGCAACTTAATGATTTCTGGCTCTGAGCAAAATCTTAACTTCTTTCAAGTCTCAATTTCTTAATTTTGGAACTATCAGTAAACATCATTTCTTCAGGTTAGCTTTAAGAATGAGATAAAAGGTGACCTTGTCCATACACAATGCTTGGAAGACTTCTGCCACTCAAAATATGGTAGGAATATTTCTGGCTTTATGGCTTGATAGTAGCAGAAAGATGTTATTAAGATTCTTAGACACATAGGTGAAAATTAAAGTAGGAAAAAATGTATGGCTTTTCAAACCTAATCAAATACTACCCACTAATCATTAGGCATCTCAGTATTTCAGATAATTCGGGTAAAAAACAACTAAAATATAAATCAAAGGGAAGAAAATGTACTTTATCCAGTAGATTCTAAATGACTTTCTACTATTTAATCAAGAACAAAGCCATAAGATGCCATAGAAATTTAAAGAGAAAAATAATTTCAAAAAATTATAATATAAATTTCTTGTGTTATAGATGAGGAATGACAGTCAGATACCATACTTAGTTTCTGCTAAGCAATATAGTGAGTTAAAAGTAGCATTCTTTTCTCTCTGCCGAGACATCTTAAAAGATAACAGATTGTCTCTGTTTGAAAAAAAAACATACTCAAACATGTAAATTTCATTATACTCCAAGAAATACAAAACAGCAAGAATGCTAAAAAAAATTTTTTCTTATCAAAATAAAAATAATTTATAGGTAACTGTAAGCTCCATATTGCTCTATCTCAACTACTCACTAAAGACAGAATTTACATAATATTCATCTTAATTATTTGGTTAATTCCCTTTTAAAGGAGTTATTTATTATTTGTATATACATATATTAACATAACAATTCTCCAACCATTTATTTCATAATTGTGAATGCTTATGCTTACCATATAATTTAAGATATAGTATTCATTACAGAAAAATTCTCCAAATCATCAGCAAAAGCCTTTTTCTGGCAATCTGTATCAATGATTTTCCATATGTGTATCATACAAATAATTAAAGCACACATGAAAACCTGGGCCATCTTTTCAAATAAAGTTTTTTGTATAGAATTGATAATTGACATATCAGACATCTGGTTTACCTTGACCTACAGTAATTAATTTCCTAATTACATGTAGTTAAAAGTGACACAAGTTTAAAATGGAATTTTTAAAAATCCCTTTTTTGTGTGTGGTGGTTACAGGGGAGTGTCAACTTGCTTGGCTCTGAGTTATGCCAGAGGGATCACTTGAGCACAGTTTAGGTGTGTATGGATGGGGCATAAAGTCTTGTTCTTGGTCTCTATGTCCATTGCTTCATTCTTTCATTCTGACACTTCCCTTGCTCTGCTTTCTTTGCTGCCATGAAGTGAACAGCGTTCCCCTACCATGGCTTCCACCATGCAGCTAGCACACCATGGACTAAGTATCCCAAAACCGTGAATCAAATTAAAGCACTGCACCTTTTATACGTCCAGCAACAGTACAATTGATTAATATAAAAGATTACCTTTTTTTCTTTTCCTATAACACTATGGACTAGGTTACAAATAATATCAGAATTTTTTTTCCCCTCACAGTTCTGGAGTCTGGGAAGATCAATTTCAAGGTTCTGGCAAATTCAGTATCTGACAATGTCCAATTTCCTGGTCCAACAATAATGACATTTTTGCTGTGCTGTGACCTCCCTTGATTAATATTGCAAATGATCTCTCTGGGACTACTTTCATAAATTGATTAGTCCAATTCAGGAGTGAGATATTAGCAAAATATCATCACATTCCAAAGCCTCACTTCCTAATATTCTTCCAGAGTATCACGTTTAAACATGAATTTTTTGGGAAAGAAGTCATCCATACTGAAGCATGTATCAATATAATTGTAATGGTCAGAAAGTATTTTTTAAATATGTGCATATGTATTAATGTGTATTTAATATGCAACGTTTAAAATGCAATACCTTGGATTTACTAAACAAGTAAAAAATAGCATCTTATGTAAGAGAATGAATATTTCCTTTTTAAAACTCTCTGCCTTTCCGCTTTAAAATAAAAATAAATAAATGAAAAAATAAAATTTCATAAGCAAAACTCTATTTTATTGAAAAACAAATATGAAATATAAGTGAGATATTTTGTCTCCATAGCTGAATTTTTTGTTTCTGACAAAAGTTACATTTTAAAAATCAAATGATTTGCTAGAACATGTATACCCAGTGAATGCCTGTGGAATATAGTTTAAAAAGAAACCATCATGAGTTTTATTTTACTCCTTCAGTATACATTCATTATAATATTAACAACACGATTACAAGTCACAAGATGTTTGAATAATAATTCAGTTCTCTTTTTCTGGAAAAGTAGTTCTGGTATAGTTTTTTTAAAATTCATTTCATGCCTGTGCACCTGAGATGTAGACAGATTTATTCAAATACCAGGTGAGCTTACCGAAGCTAAAAACTGGCATGTTTTTCAATATAGTTGATAAATATATATAGAAAATTAAATACTATTCTGTATATGTTTTAAATTCCTTTTAGGATGAATTAAGAGATAATAATCTATAATATTTCAAATATTACAGAAAGTAATTTCAATGATATTTATAGGTATAATAAAATTGTTATTATTTATGTATTTATTCTACACACGATATGCCAAATATTTGTCAATATACCACTTCAAAAATCAGTTTGTTTCTTGACATTATAATTTTCACTTGATTGACGTTATATTTAATCACCTGCAATGAGCTTTTCAGGTTTTGTATCATGACGGGTAAAATAAAAATTGAGTTGTATATCTTAAAAGAGTCAAAATAAAAATGTGATGGAAATTACATGTTCCAGTAGCTCATAAAGTTATGTAAATGATGTTGTGCTAAAACTTTATTCTTTATTTTTATATTATGAAAATTGAGTTTCACTGCCAAATAATAACTCATGTTATTTATTAAATAGCATGCTGCTAATTTAGAATCCTCTACTCAGAGAAATAATGAATTTTTAAAAATTTTTAAAAAATGAAAAAATTTCACCAAACACAAAATGATTTTCAGTAACATATTTGACTTTGCATTCACCATAGCCAAAGAACAGAGACAGAAAGGGTCAGTGAACATAAGCATAATCATATGTATGTAAAAATCCAAAAATAACTAATATCCACTAATATGCCAACAAAAAACAATCTCATGCTTATCAAAACATAAAGTAGTAGAGTGTTCAGGAAAACATATATTTGAAGGCATTAATTGTTCATATCTCTCAGAATTCAGAAAATAAATTGATTTTTACTTATAGTTCACTCTGAAATGTTAGATTTTAAGACACAAACAAGTTGAGGGTAAGGAGTAAGAGGAGACAACATGAAATTATTACCCTGGAACCTACAGTAAGATCAGTCATAAACTGGGAGAACACTTCGCAGAGAACATCTGGGAAGCTCAGAAAGTAGCACGTAAACGGTGCTGTGCAGTGCAGAGCTGTACTCCCAGCGCTCTGGGAGTCTGAGCAGGATGATTTGCAGTTTGTTTGGTCAGGAATTCTGCAAATTTTATGATTATCAAGCAGATTTCTGAGATAATTGGAGGAAGGGAGGGCAGGTAGAGCAGTTATTGTACAGACAGTGAATGTAAAAATATGTCAGAGCAGGGGAATGAGGTTGGTCTTATCTTAAATGATAAACAGAAAATAAACAACAAGTGTGGAAAACTTTATAAGGGGCAGAAATTCAATAATAAAATAAAATAAATATATTTAGAATATATGCTTGGTACTTAAATCTACTATTTGGAAAGATATTTAAGTAAATCTGGGAAGATTTAGGTACCTTTCACTTTCAAAATAATTTAAATCATGTTATAAAAGATTATTTCAAATGTTTTAAGTTGTTTATTTTTAATGAGTGGTTTATATAATTCTTAAACTATTTCTGAAGTAGCTAAAGTTCTAATCATATAGATATTGTTTGATTTGAACTATACTTGTAGAAAAGTGATACAATTAATAAACCAGTTTATGACAAATCTTCATACTTGAATCTCAAATCTGAACTAATTTCACTAAATTTTTCTTTTTCTTTTCCTTTGGGAACTTGGGAGAATAAAGTATATGGGAGGATATATGTTGGTTATATGTAAAATCAAAACCTTTTTTATACCTTCCTTTGAAGTGCATTGACCAGGCCTACAGTATTATGTAAGTGGACTTTGATGAAGAGTTATATATCCAAGAGAAGCACATTTAAATGATAATTTTAGAACTCAGAGAATCAAAAATTGGAAACACTTCATTTGCAACTTGAAGACCTATCATTTTAGTCTGTCAATGTTCTATCTGGTCAAGTTAAAAAAAAATGTCCTTTGTAATGAGATTCTTTTTATGGTCCTTCTACAAACATAGTATAGAGGCACCCACTGTAAACTGTACATTTTTTATGAATATGACAGATAGTCTTATGGAGGAAGAGAATATGTAGATAAACTTTTAAAGGTAAATTTGTTAAATGAATCATATATATATATAACTTGATGACTGATTAGATAAGAAAAGAGAAAGAATATGAAAGAATATTAGCAGGTTTATTGCTTCACGACCACATGAAATGTAGCCCAAGTTCTTGATGTCGAACAAGTAAATTAGAGGACCATTTCCATCAATATGGTAAATAAATGGCTAGAGTCTGACATGGTCTATTCCTAATTGTAGATTTTTTCAGGACATACCTTCTTGGAGATAATGTGGTGAAAAAATGAAAAGGATTTGGACTGCCCTGTTTATAATGTAGAATGATTTGAATGTCACAGAGGACTCTGTAGCTCATCAGACTTGCCTACTCATTCTGAATTTTAGCTGCACCTTGATTCAGATTCTTTGATTCATTTTTGTTTTTCCCCAGGAATACTGGTCTCATGGAAAACAGCACAGCTTTCGTTCTCTTTCTCTTTCTGTAAAGGGAATTGTGACAAAGGTTTTCTTGTGCCTCAAGGACAAATTTGAATGGCTAATTGGAAAATTGGCAATGTATAGGAAGAAAGTAAAAGGCTAAAATATTAACCAAGGGAGAATGTGCCACGAAGTTTGCTTATTTCCTTTGTGTACTTTTGGTTTTAAAACTGAGAAGTCATAACGGAGATGAAAAAAGCTTTGAGAAGTAGGACTGGGTAGGGGATAGAGAATGAAGAAATCCTCAGAGAAGAGCCATTTAAGCTTACTGCTTTTAAAAGTGCATTGCTTCTTTTATAACACTATTTTAGTGGATTAGCAAAGTAAACCAAAATGGCTTAACGGATTTTATGATATATTCATATAAATTAGAGAACCATTGCTGTAGAAAAGGAAACAATTTCAAGTCTGATCTTTATTCTTAATTGTAAAAAAGCATATACTCTAATTATCAGTGGCTGAACATAGTTAGTAATTTAACAAACCTACCATAAAAAGAAGACACATTTTGAAAAATGTATACATTAATAAGTATGTGCTAAGATTACATGCAAAATTGAGTAAATGATAGTATTTTCTTGGTATATATTTGAAACACAAGATATTTTCATTTACTGTGGGGAGTTGGTACCTATATAATGTATCTTGATCATATTTGATCACCTTCTCTCCTGCTTGTGATTCCCTTTCCCTACTCCAAAAAGTTGGCTTTTACTTTGCTCTTTTATTTATTATTGGGCTTCTCATCAAAGAGCCTGGATACCCCATAATAAATGAAAGGATAAATTTTATTAAGCCATACATAAAATTGCACTTCAGCCTTTCTTTTCAGAAAGTAGATAGACCTAGAGACCACAGTATTGAGTGAAAGAAGTCAGACAAAGAAAGATAAATATCACCTGTATGCTTTTTCCTGAGAAACCCAATTATTGCAATCTATTGTTTTAAAATGCTGATTCAATAAACATAAATATAATAAAGTCAATGGTTTCATTGTTCAAATTTTCATAGAAATTTAAATAAAAATTATTAATCTTTATGCATAATAACTCAACATTTTAATACTAAAATTTTTGCTGGGAAAACATCATTACTTTAACAATTAATATTTACTGTAATATAGCCGGGGATATATCTCAGAGGCACATGTGCTTACCAGGCAAGCGCAAGGTCTTGAGTTCGATTCCCAGTACCAAAAATATATATCTATATACTTACTGTAATATAAATTGAAGGGATGGAAAATTGTATTTTGATACATAAGTAATAATAGAGAGATAACTGAAAAGAGCAATATATCTAAATATGGAAAATGTGAAAGAAGTAATTTTTGGATTATGTTTGACAGATGAAAGCAACAACCTCATTGGATAATCAAAACCAATTTATTATCCAGATGAGCTTAGTAAAAACATTATTTTTCCTGGTACTGGAGAGTAAACCCAGGGACACTACCACTGAGGCAAGCTCAAGGTCTCATCAAAGAGCCTAGATACCCAATAATAAATGAAAGGATTCATATAAATTACAGAACATTCCCCATTTTTAAAATTTTTAATTAAAAAAAACTTTTGTAATTTGATTCAGGATTTCACTAACTAGCCAGGTTGCCCAGGGATAACTTCAGGACTTAACTTTGAATTCTCTTGTCCCAGCTGCTCAAGAGCAGGGATAACAAGTGGGAACCACTATGCTTCAGCTCCAGGATTTTTTCTAAAAATTATGTAGATTCTTTTTCTATTTTGAGTGAATGAACAAATAAGATAATTTCCTTGTGATTTGTTCTACTTTGCTTGAACAGGCAAATATATGCAAATAGGAAGCCACTATGTAAAACAACAAAGTAATTACATCCATGACTAAATATTTTCATATGTATTTAGTTGCAGAATATTATTATAAGCACCAACTCAGGGAAAAAAATACAAATTTTATGACATAAGAATAATGCAAAGATAACAGTGTACAATGCTGAGAATTTTCTAGTTTTGAGACTGTGGAGGATTCTCCATCAAGGAAAAAGTGTATGTGGGTTTTTGTTTCCTTTACATATATGAGCTAGATATCAGAGGTAAAATATGTATTTTCTTAGCTATATTTAAATATAAGCAATGTTAACGCAATATTTTGGTGATAACAACAGGTATTACAAGAGGGATAAAGCGATTTTTGCTGCCTTCATGGAAGCATAGTTCCTGCAGCAGCAGGACATCATTTTAAGTTGCCTCTGGTGACCAGAGAGAGATGCATGGGACAGTTTTCTAACTTTAGATTTCATAAGCCAAGCAGGAGCGTTCTTCAGTTCATTCTGCCTTTTGAAAATCATTTAGCTTAGCTGCCATTTCCTAACATCAAATTCTTTACAGCAATCCAAAATGGAAAAAGAGATCATACCCATAATAATTTGACAGATCCCAATTTTTCTTCTGAAAATCTATAAGCATTATAAGCACGCAGGTATAGGCTAATCTATGGATGTAACTACCTAGATTTAGAACTGTATCAATGAGTATATACAGTTGAGAGTTATAATTATGACTGACTTGCACTAAAACAGTCTCAATTTTGCACTATCAGAAATTCTCAAAGGTCTTTTCAGACATGCTTTCCTGCCATCTTAGAGTTCACAAAGAACTTTTGGAAATGCTGAGTTGAACAATAGTTACTGCTGGTGAATCTTTCAATATTGAGCAAGTAGCTCTTTGCTTTTGGTTAAAACTGACCAAAAGCTGCCTGGGTAGTTAGAGACTCATGTGGATGAAGAACATACTAGGAAATTCCAGATATTTCAGCTGTTTAGAGGCTCATATTTCTTGAATCCTAGTGCTTTGTGTATAATGGTAATGAAATAATTTAAATTAATTTAAAGTGATAAATTTATTTAATCTCCTATATTTAAGTTATTATGTGCAGCACAAAACTCAAGGTAAGCAATATGTCTTTCAGCAGGATATTTTTCAGCAGAAATTCTACAGAAATATTAGGTTAGAGCCACAGATTCTTATGAAGACTTACTGGATTGATTTATCTCAATACTATTTCCAAATACTATGAAAATTATTTACATAAAAAGTCTGTGCTGTGCAATTATCTTTAATTTATAAAATTATTCCATCATTTTACATGAAACAATAGTATGCAGTTTGGGTGGTATTTAGAAAGATAAAATGTTAATGTTTAGATTGGCATCTTTGATAACAATGTGTTTCAACTTTGTCAACATTTCTGTTGTTGCTTTTATGCATCATTTTAGAAAATCAGCCCATTGTACACATCTCTATGTAAGTAATCTCCTCAATAATTGCAGAATTTAAGATTTAATTGTATAAGAATCCCAAAATATAAGCCAACGTATTTTTTTCTGCATATGAATGTTAGGAGAAAAAAATTATCTTCCCTGAACAGTAATGCTTTTCATTCAAAAACAGAAAATGTTTTAGATTTAAGCTTTTACTTCTTAAAGATATGATATATATGTCATTCTTATTTACAAGAGGTTTTTGCTACAGTTCAGTCTGTACTCTCCTGGAAAAGCTGAATAGATCTTGATAAATAAAGAATCCAAAGCTGTTGACTTCAGGCCAACCGAGATCAATCTCATTACATAATATTGTTAAGAAAGCTGCTAGTTTTACATAGGGCAACTATTATATATGACACAGACTAGGTAAAAGGTTAAATACATATTGTAAGTTTTTAAAAACATGAAACATTTTAAATTAAAGCAAATTCATAAGAGGACATGTGCTGCAATGTACTAAAAAAAGAAAGGAAATTTAACAACCAATTTATGGCTTAAGTTAATTCATTTCACCGTATTGAACTTCCGAGATGAAATAAGTGATATTTTAACTAACTTAACATTAACCCTATCACAGCATCCTTGCTGGAGATTAAGTTTCAATGCTTCCTTTCATATGTAGTTCTGAAGACTATGAAACTAACATGGTTGTTATTCCAAAATGATTGCAATAGAATATATTTTCTTAAAAATAAGAAGAAATATGTTCATTAAATTGTTAAATTGTGAAATGTTGAATTATTTAGGTGAATTATTCCTTGGACACTAAGAAAAGATCTTCATAAAAATTATTCAAAGTGCCTATTCATGTTGTCCAAGTTTATATTCACCAATTTGAGCATAAATCAATCTTCCAGTGTGATTTTAATTTTAATTTTGACATAAATCAAATATTTGATTGTACCACTACAAAAATGGAACATATTCAGAGCACAACAAAAACAATGCATTATGTGTTACACAAGGTTAATCTATATTATCACGTGATATGTTGGATAAAATTTTTCAAATATAATGAATTATTAACATACATATTATTTAAGAACACATGACATATTAAGGACATCTTTGTTTTGGAAATAATACTTGCAGATAAATTAAAACATTCAGAAACTTTAAAAAATCTTATTGGAGGGGCTGAGGGTTTAGCTCAGCGGCACAGCGCCCACTGGGCAAGCGCAGGTTGTAAGTTCGATCCCCGGTAGAGGAAAATAAAACAAAACAAAAAAAGTAAAACAAAAGAAAAACATAGAAAAAAAATCTTATTGGGGATGACCATTTTGTTTCTTTTTTTCTCTCAGGTTACATGTAAAACATTGAATCACACCTGTTTTTAACAGCTGGTATTTGCTTCTTTATACATTAAAGCTCCCTATTATTTTAAATAAGCAAAAAGGAAGGATTTTTGATTTATTAAGCATGATAAACTTGTGTTCTGCAGCTAGATTCTTCTTAAAATTACAGGTATGTCAATATGTATTTGATGTGAACTGAAAGGTTTAAATGCCATAAGCTATTTTCTTGATGTTTAGAAAGAATAGCTATCCAGGTGTGGTGATATTTTCAGGTAAAGTTTGTGCAGAGGTAATTAAAGGCTTATCAAATTATGACAAAGATTTAATCATATGCTAGGTCACAAAGAGCTAATCTAAATCTGTCCTCAAAGGAGTTTGTTAAAGTCACTCTGAATGTGAAAGTCAGTCTCAATGTTTAAAACTGAGAGATATATCAGGGCCATCAATTTCACCATTTTTTCCTAAATTCATCCAACTCTTCCCCCATTGGCATTTTTACAGTAATGCGTGAATTTAGGTTATACTTTAAAAATGTTGAATTTATGTTGGTCTGCATGTCCTCTGGACACAATTATGTTAAAGTTTCCTGAGTGTGTGGATGACGTGTGAGAAGGTCTGTCACAAAGCAAGCAAATGGAAGGTAGTGAGAGTGGAGTCAGTTGTGCTGTGCAGATGAACAGAAATTTAGTAAAACTTTAAGCAAATCTATGTGATGACAGAGATCCTAGTTTTTCGAATAATGCCGACCATCAGTCAATTTATGAGAACATTTTCTTACTTGTACTTGGCATAAAAAGTACATTTTTTCAAGACTGAAGGTGTAGCATAGTGATAAACTTAGAGGAAAGAGGTCCTGAGAGCCATTCCCACCACCAAGAAAATACAGAAAGAGAGAGGAAGAGAGATGGAGGGAGAGAGGGAGGGAGGGAGGAGGAGAGAGAGACATAGAAAGAGACAGAGACAGAGAGAATTGCACACATACACAAGCACACACACATATTTGTAAATAGCTGTATCTTTTACTGAATATTCCAGTTTTGATTCAAATGTTTAAAATCATGTTTTGGAGTTTTACATGATATGAGGCTTTGGAATTTAAAAAGAGGGGATGAAGTCAGTGATCATTTCTGTTTGGGTGACTTGGTAACTGAAAATTATAGTTGCAACTTCCACTCCAGGTAGACCTACTGGGATCGTGTTAAGTCCCTAAAGACAAAACATTAGGAAAAGGATGCTTCACTTAGAGTTTAGTTCTAGTCAGAGATCTACTATCAATAATATGAGAGACAGTGGGTAAAGATGCTTACTTTTCTTTGCCTTTTGCTTCATTTTTCCTTGAAGGAAGTTGTGTTGTGTGAATTCAGAAAGAATATAATGGTGATGTGTGCTTATAAAAGTTTTATAAAATTAATAAGCCCCAAATGATGCTCTATAGAAATTGTAAGTTTAGGAGACACTATGCTATCTTACTAAAAGATTTAAAACATATATTAATTTTTTTTTCCGGTACCAGGAATTGAACTCATGACCTTGCACTTGCCAGGCACGTGCTGTGCCGCTGAGCTCAATCCCCAGCCCCAAACATATATTAATTTATTAAATGCTTTTTGGAGCCATTCAGGTAAATTATTAAAATGTATTACAGAAATGATGTAAGTACACAAAGAATGAAATAGTTTGGTCAAAGTTGTGATATTTAATAACAAACCATAAATATTCTAATGTTTTTAAAGTAGATATATCATCAACAGCTACCAATTTATAATGATTCAGAAAGCAAGTGACAACCCTGGGCAATATCTTAAATGAAGCTTCCAACGGGGAGTGACACTTGACTTATCTGAATTATATCTTAACAGCTTGGGGGCTTCCCCTAGATAGAGTAACTCACAACAGCTTACAGACTTCCTACATAAAATAAAACAAAACATCCAGAGTGCTATAAAAAGGAAAATGCTGTGAGTCTGTGAATGTCTTCCTATTTCTGTTTTATTTATACTGTTTGTAAAAGTAAATTACTTGTTTGAAGTACTACTCTTGAAGCTGCCTGGATCTCTATGGGGAAGTACTCCTGTGAATCCTTTTTTATTGGAAGTGGTTGATCTTTAGCTCCAGGGATGAGATCTGCAAGGTTGAAAAGCTCTGCTTTCTAAGAGGAGAGTCAATCTGATTTGAGAATAGAGAGACCTTCTACTAAGAACCAAACCTGTTGGAAATTACTTCTTTTAAACTGACTTCCTGACTGTGAATAGTGTACCCAGGGCAGCTACATTTCTGTAAATAGCTGAATAATGTCCTTTATGTTTCAGCTCCAAAGAAATATTCCAGAGTATCTCAAAATAGTTTGGGATCATTTTAATACCAGACCATAAGTTCATTATTTTAAATTTTTTTCTTTTTTTTTAACTTCAGATTTGGTTAAGAAATAAAAATGTTGCTTATTTGGGTAAGTTACTTTAACTCAAAAATAATGTATTTTAAATTTATAAGTAATTGCCATGAATCTTTATTTAATGGGATGAGAATACACACCATATTTTCAAATCATTTAATTGAGTTATTAGAACCACAAGGACATATTTTCTTTACCTTGTATAAATTAAACTGTCACTATCATCCTTATTGAAGATTCTTTTGAAATGTAGATGAAACCTCTGAATGTTCTACTCAAGACCCACGGGACACTTAAACTAATTTTGATGAGTTATCAAGACCTCAGATGAGGAAATAAGAAGAAATATAAGAAAGGAAGTGACTAGTAACCATATTCAGACAATTCTTTGCTTTGCTTCTTTGGTATATATGAGACAGATGAATAGATAGGTAGATGGATAGATAGGTGTATAGATAGATAAATAGATAACTAGCTAAATAGATAGGTTATAGATAAATAGATATGTAGGTAGATAGGCAATATAAACATGTCCTATGACAAATTTTCTAACATTTACAATACTGACTTAAATTAAACAAAAAAGATATCCCAAAACTGAAGTATTCCAGGTAAAAATGAAAGAATTCATCTTTCTAAGCCAGTCATTCATTTATTTTTTTTTATTAGTAGTACATGTTTGCAGTATATTATTGTATAATCATCTTGAGGAGTGGGTACGCACATGACACAACTTGATTATTTTCCTTTTCCCTTCCCTACCCCACTTCCCTCTTCCCTCTTCTAATTCCCCTTTCATTTTCATTATTACTGAAATGATTAATACTAGTTCAATTTTATGGCATAGAATATTTACATTAGTAGGCTCCTGTGCATGGCTTATCTTTATTCTACTTATTTTCATTTCTTCTTTATCTTCATGTCTCACCTTTGAGTGAATTGATTTGAAACTGATATTTTGAAGCAGATAGTTTTGAAACTATTATATATATGTATTTTATATATATGTATTATATATATGTATTATATATATGTATTATATATATATATATATATATATATATATATATATATGGTTTTGTCTTGCCCAGATTCAATACAGAATGTATCACCTTGATATAAAGCAAAGCAAAAGTATATTCAAAGATGTCAATAAGTACATGGATTCTCAGACACTTTTCCTACAAAATAATATTTACCCATTATATCTTTGCTTATTCATTCTGTTTATAAAAGGAAATAACTTACTTGAAGGACTACTCTTGAAACTGGTTCTCTATCAGGAAGTACTTCTGAAAATCTTTTTACTGGAAATGTTGCTCTTTAGCTGGCAAGACATCATTTAGAGGTGAGTGTAACAAGGTCATACCAATCTTTCTCAAATGTGCGGTCCAAAGGAAGAGACTGCAGTAGATTTTTATCAACACATTCTGCATAGCTACGCATCCCCCGTCTCACGCCGTAGCAAATACTGCATGTGTGCACAAAGGGCACATAACCTTCCACTGCGCCTGCTTTTTGCTTGTTCTGTTTTCCTTATCTGCCTTCCCTTCTGCCGACTCCTAATTTCTTCCTAATCAAATTTAGTCTGTATTGATCTCAGTTTAACTTAGGGCACTCTATACAACATTTCTTCACTAAAACTCAGGTACATATTGTTGAGCTTTTCCCACATTTTTATACTGTAATTTTTAAGTCACATTCTTTATATGTGAATATATATTAATATATATCTGAATATATATATAAAGTCATCAGTATATTCCTTTTTTACTCAATGATACTATCATTTTTAATAGAAACTTGTGTTCAAAATTTCCTTTTCAGCAATGACTCTGGGGACAAAATAGGTTCAAATTTAGTTCTGGCTCTCAGTCTGTGCTACGAACTATGAAAAAACTGGGAAATCAAATTTCTATCTCAATATCTGTGTGATAATCCAGTTGGGAAAAATTTAATGTAGTGATTTCTCTTTTATGCATGTTTTCATTCAACTTGTGTGTTTAGTATAAATTCAAGTACTTAATAGTGCATTTTTCCAGTATAACATCTAGGATTTTAAACTAAGCTCTAGTGGTATAGCAAATTCTTTAGGGATGATTATTCTCTCCCTCTCTCTCACACTCTCTCTCCCTCTCTCTCTCTCTTCTTCCTTCCTTCCCTCTCTCTTTTGGTTTCATAAGTGGAGTTTATTGGTATGACAATTTTCTAAACATATTTTAGTATTATATCATGAAATTTGTAAATATTCTAATTTTTGCATTTTAAAACTGTTTCTACTAATATATATCTGTGATACACAATAAATATCGATCATGGATTGTACCACCTAATTATTGTCGGAAGTTATGTCAGAATTCTTAGTTTTAAGATACCTATTCCTCTGAGAAATGTTAAACTTGAGTTCAACCTATTATACAGCAAAATAATATAAGAAATAAACTAATTAGATATAAAGAACTCCATAAAACTTATTATTCTTTAGCACTACAGAAATCATCATACTTTAAATTTAGGAAAAATCTAGCATAGAATTTATTGAAGAGAAAATAGTAGTTCACAGTGTAATAAAACACAGTTGACAAATCCCATGATCTATTAAAACTAATATAAGATATTTATTTTTAAATATTAATTAAGAGAAATTTTTATGATAAATGACTCACTTGGCTTCTTGTTCATGACTAATATAAAGGCTTAAATTGTCTAAAACTAAATTTCTCAGATATTTATTATATATATTAATTTTACACACCTTCAAAAAATAAACTAAAACATTTTCAGAATAAATGCAAATGTTTATTTTTATTACAGTGAGCAGAAGTGAAAGACAAGTCAATTTGTCCAGCTGTTAGAAATGACATCTCCCTATTAATTAAGTTCTCACCCAATCTACCACATCCTAAGAGATGTCTCCCTGTGGTCCACTCACATAATACCAGAGTTGTGCAGTAATTTTCTAAAATAGTTCTGATCCCATGTGTCTGCTTCTTGCAGTTTCCTGTTGACTCTCCACAGGGTGCAGGTCCTATTCCACTCCCCACTCTCTTCCTGTCACAAGGACCTATCTGTGCTCTTGGCACCATTCCTGCTCATCCTATTCATTCCCTTCACCCAATCTGCCTCTTCGTACCTCTCATAATCCACTTCTAACAATAAATACACTTATGTCACCTATTTGAAAACAAATACCCTTGGTTCTTCCTTATCATAAGGTACGATGTATTTTTGGTTTTTGTTTCTTCTCAAATATCCCTCTTGAAGTAGCAGTATTTGCACTCTTACAGTGTGGCTTCATCTTATCATTAGAGCTTGGTTTTAAATATTGCTAAGGACATGTCATTGTCAAATTTAATATGTACTGAACAAACTGCATCTTGGATGATCCCACTTAAACTCTTGACCTGCTGAACCAGGTTGTCAATTATTTTTTCACTGCTGAGTCTAATTTAGGCTTTAGTAAGCTAGCAGCTACCACTGAGAAATCTTCCCAATCCTAGATTCTCAATCTTAAAACCCTTTAGATGGGGATTATAGTTCCTCCAATTTTCCACTTCTTCAGTTATTTTGTATTGTCTAATATTACCATTCCCCAATGTCTAACTGTATTTTATTTATTTATTTATTTATTTAGTCTTTTTTTTTTGAGACAGGGTACCGCTTTGCAGTTCAGGATCTATTTAAGCTCATTTTGTAGGCCAGGCTGGTCTCGAACTAACAACAATCCTCCTGCCTCAGTCTCCAGAGTGCTGGGATTATTTGAATGGGCCATCATGACCAGCCCAAAGTCTTATTTTAATTAGAATTATATATGTCACTCTTATAAGTGATGTATTAGTTTTGACCTTCAGTGTTTCTCTGTAGTTCTATTATATTCACAAGCTAAAAATTTTCAAACTCTCAGTAGTTTGTAACTTAACATATCTCAGTTACCTTGAAAAATATTTGTATGGACTTTACTAGGAATTGTTATCTTTACTAGCTTACCACAGCAATGGATATATCATTAGACTGGCAATGATTTTTTTTCCATTATTTTTTTTCCCCTCAGATTCTGAGAAAGATCTCTTTTCAAATTTAATTGAAAATATAATCTCTCCACGGAGACTGTCTTGATTTAGTGGTGTTAGGTAATTAAATATTTTTAACCTTTGAATTTAATAGGGATCATACTGTAGCTAACTCCTATATGATGAGACAATTTGTTGAACATATTATATAGTGCACCGGCTCAATCATAAGGGTGCATTCACTGACGATGACTTCAATGAAATGACAATAATCATGGGCAGTTACTGATCACCCCATTTTTGCCATTCTCATTTTCATCAATCATCTGTTTGGGAATAATAAATTAAAATTAAAACAGTTTAAGCTATCAGAAATTTATTTAATGTCTTTTTGTAGCATTTATATATTGTAATTACTTTTTAGGGGTTGCTATAACAATTGTGATATATAAAGGAAAGAAAATATTTTTAAATAAAAAACTGTCTATTAAATTAATTGAGAACTTTAAGTTATTTTTACCAGTGAAGAATAACCCCTTTTTAGAGTGCAATATTATTGTTTTCCCTTAATCTATACCAGTACACCCTGTATCACAGATCTTTATTTCATTCTCTGAATTGTTTAATATAAGCACAATCCATCTTAATGATACACAGAAAGTTTATACAAGAAAGTATTATGAAGAAGAAAGCTCCCCTTCAGGTAAGTAGAAATACTTTCTGAATGACTAACAGTAAGGAATTTCTTAGTCTCACGTAAGCCAGAAAATATGCAAATTTGCCTCTTTAAATTAGTCTTTTATAAAATGAATAGTAAATATCAGAATAATCTTGAATTTAGACAAACAAAGGATAAAGTGCTAAGTTAGAGCACTTCATTTCTAAACATTTTAGGTACATCAGCATGTGTTGACTGAAAAATTTTTAATTGATATTTACCCATTAATGATACATATTGTATATTAATAACAAGGAGAGAACAATGAAGTAAACTAAGTGTGTTTTTAAGTTTTTTGTGCTTAACTAGGATTTAAATTTTTCTTTTTGTCTTTTTCAGACAGGGTCTCTCTATGCAGTTCAGGATGGCTTTAAGCTCACTTTGTAGCTCACATCAATCCTCCTGCCTCAGCCTCCTGAGTGCTGGGATTACAGGCATGTGCCACCATGCCAGGCTTGAGTTAAAATGTTAAGAAGTGGAAAAGACCTTTGGAGTCAAAGAACTGTGGTCTGGAGCTATGGGTTTGCCATGTGTCAGTCTTCTCATTGTGGGCAGATATTTCACCTCTTGGAGGTTCCAGGTTTGTACCTAAAAATTGTGCATAATGATGCTTACTTTTCTGAACTATGTAATAATTAGGCATTATATAAACAAAATATGAGTATGTAAGCCCTTAGTAATGTTCAGTTAATTTCATCCTTTAATTATTAGAAATTTTTAGAATAGGCATTGCTAATGAACATACTTTTTAAAAAATATGAAAATATCAAAAAATGTTGAAGACCCAGGATCATGACTTATATATACCTACATGTACATGCGTGAAGAAATATGTATCTAAAGTAATATTTTTACCTTTTGGCAGTATATGGGAGGAAAAACTGCAATTATAATGCAAGATTTATCTTAGCAAATTTTTCTTAACTGAAGGGGACTTTAAATTACCTACTAAGTAAAAATGAAAATAATTGTAAATTTGTAGTTACTTAACATAAAACGTTTTCAATGGGAAATTAGCATTTGATAAAGCAATTCACACTGTTTTTAATAATCTTACAAAATTCACTACTATATAAATATAGGCTTTGTTGCCATTCTAGGGAAATATATATTATTGTATTGAGGAGCATAGGAGGATCTACTATAATCATGAACTCAGCTTAGCAAAGCATTTGTTGCCAGATGCCTATGGTGCTCTCATTAGTCTCACATTCTACCACCACCTTCAGTGTGATTTAAGAACATAGGAACTATCAAATTCTAGTAATGATGAAATCTAGTGAATATTCTTTTCCTGCATATGTCCATCCACATTGTTCTACATGACTGTCAGGCAAAAGTAAAATAGAATAGTATTCACAGAATCTGGCAAAGGAATTAAATGCAAAGGCTTCCAGTGAGGCAGTCCTAAGAAATGCAAATATGTTTGCATATGTGTGAGTGCAAATAGCATAGTAGGAAACCTTAACATTATACATGTATAAAAAAGCAATTTTCCCACTTATGCTCAGATTAACATATTCCCCCATGGAACGGGGAAGCCAATGAGTTTTGACAAAAGATCAGGAGAAAAAAAGTGAGGCTTCAAAAAGGTTGCTTATTATACTGAGTAGTGAGTAATTAAGGAGGCACTGCTGACTTTAAGAGAAATAAATCTGCTTGAAAACAAATGCATTATCAAGAATTGAATGATAACAGAATGGAAACTATAAAATGGTGTAGGTGGAGTGATTGCTAACATAAAAGGACTGAAGACAAAAACACCTGTTTAATAATCTAACAATCAAGATTCTTTCCAGAGGAACATTTTTCTATGCTAATAACCATATTAAAGATAAGTCAGTGCTATTTGTTTTAATAAATAAAAATATGCATGTTATGCATTAGGCATAATTTAATTAATTGTATGAGAGTCTAAGTACCACACAGGTGGTAAATAACTAATTCAAAAAGAAAAATAGTCTACGCCTGATGTTTTTCTATATTAACATAATACTTCCAAATCAAGTTTGCACTTCTGAATGACCCAGTAAATGTTGTCTTCAAGTGAAATTGAAAGAAAGAAAATCTGTGGATGAAAAAATAAAGGGAAATAAATCTTGTACACATTCAACAAAGTATGAGTACAATAGTGCAATTTGGAATAAATTAGTCTAAAGTAACTTACAACAAATTAACCAAAAGAAATGCTTAACCTGTTATGCTAATTCAAATAATTTTGAAATAAATTTTTCTCTTACCTACTTATTATATGGGGTTCATAAATTTATCTATGATTTATTGGGCCATGATGAAATGCTGTAGCTGAAAATTTATGAAATCCTTACTCAAATTGATGATACTTTGATTACTGCAGTTTTGCCTTTCCTATCTTGATTTAGAATATAGTCAACATGAAATGCAAAGTTGAGAAGAACAGATACAGAAATACATGAGAAATATGGGCATTTACACTCAAATGAATTGATATGTAAGATTTTGTTTTTAAATTTAGATACAAAAATTTTGCAAGTAATTAGTGTTAACATTTCAATAGCATTGTGACCTCTTGTCCTGTGCTGACAGTGTGAATTTGAGGACATACACCATTGTTGAACAAATCTCTAATCGGAATTTCTGAACTGCAAATCTGATTCTTGGAGAAATGAAGCATGAACTTTGAAACACTCTCTATGAAATTTCTCCATTAAGGCAGATTTGTACTCTTTGATTTCATATCTACAGAGATGACATTGTGGTTATATTAACAAAATATATGAAATATTTATATTTTGGATTGATTCTTGCATGTATTGCTGTTATTGGGAATGGTTTTATATTTGCTAGTGATTTTTTTTATGTTGATGGAAAACTATGACATAAAAGTATGTTGTATGAAGTAGCATATAGCACGTCACCTGAAACAGATGAGGCTGGGAGCTAAATAAACAAGGAGAACTAAAAGAGCTAGATCTTATAGAAATCAGTAAACATGACACGAAACAAGAGCAAATCCAATCTATCATTTACAACTACTGATGTGAACTACAAAATAGAATTCTTTTTTTTTTTTTTTTTTTTTTTTGGTTTTTCTCCCGTACCGGGAACCGAACTCACGACCTTGCGCTTGCCAGGCAGGCGCTTTGCCGCTGAGCTAAATCCCCAGCCCCTACAAAATAGAATTCTATTGGAGAATTCTCGTTATCCCTGGAAAAACTGGTAGAGTGTTTCCTTACTAATAGCATTGCTAGATATGGACAAATGTGAATCAGAGTAAATTTTGCTTTAAGATAACTCATTATTTGTATTCAGAGGTTTTACCAGTAATATTTTAAATGATACAAGTTGAAGAGTTTATTTTTGCATAATTTCCCCTTTGCCCCTAACTCTGGTCTTTACAGCTTTCCTCACTAAGGAATCCTAGTAACCAGTCCTGGATTTTATAGCAGAGGAGCAGACATGTCTGAAACATCCTTCTGTTTCAGGAAAGGGATACTTCTCTGAACAAACTTTTCCAAGAAAGGCGGTCTGAAATAGGATGAGATTACTCACTAAATGACATGTAGATGAAATATAGCAAGATCCACTCAGGTCAAATTGAGATTGATGTAAACTAGACTCTCTGTTATTTTATGTTAGATAAGATGCATCAAAATGCAAAAGTTGCCTGTGAGCATATGAGGATTACTAGAACAATGTTATTTTCTATAAAATATGTAGATTAAGAAATGCATGTTTTTAGAAGGTCAGGTGGTTGAAGCACAATTTTCTATGCAGTTTTTCGTGACTTAGGCTGGTCAATAATTTCAAATTTTTTCCCCAAGATTTCCCTGGAGCTCATTTTAGTTACTGAGAGGGAAAACAAAGGACAGAAGTTCAGAAAGGAGGGTTTTCATTTATATTCCAGTGAAATACAGTACCTTTGGCGGGGAAAGTCTCTGTTCACTAAAACACTGAAAAAAGTTGGGGCATAGACTCTATGTCTAACAGAAGAAAACAGTAGCAATCTGCTTTGGATAATGATTTCTTTTATCTTAAAGAGAATAAAAAGTAAGAGAAAAACATTTAAAATGATACAGAATTTCAAAACAAGATGATAGGAAATCAACAATGGTTGTTATATTGTCTATTGTTATCTTGAAAGTAGTTGTATGCTTATAATAATAATAATGACTTAGTAATCATAATATTACTGTTATCCACTGGATGACAAATTGGGTGTATCTTATCACTAATCATTGATATTGAAAAAGAAGTACTAAGTGATTAATATTTCTGTGTTTGGGCCTATCAGGAAGTAATGCTTGTAATTAGAACTCCAATAACATACCTAGTTTACTAGGAGTATACCGTGTGTGGGCTTTTTTAGCATATAAGAGAATTTTTAAAAATTGACTATATATTTCAGAATAAAATAGTCTAAAATGAAGCAATTTCTAAAAACAATACGTCTATGGGTTGCTTATCCAGAGAAAAAAATAATTTCAATTACAGAATTTTTGATTGGTTACTTACTGTGGAGTAAATAATGAGGTTATTTGGAAAGGTATTGGTGTGTATGGTAAATGCTTACGAGATTAAAGGAATAGGGGACGCTCTATTGCATGAAGTTAAAAGCATGCACCATATATCTCTACAAAACATGAAAATACAGATAGCCTTTAATCCTTGAGTCATTATAATTTTTATGATTCATTTTATTCTGTTTATTTCCAATGTTTTCCAAAGATTTCTCAACCTAATACGCAGTGATACACCTGTTGCTTTGGTTCTTCCTTATGAATAGTAGGCAAATTCTGCATACTTCTATTTAATCACCAATAAGAATTTATTTACTATACAATATTACGTTTAAGAAGGAAAATGATTTTTTTTTTTTTTTTTTTTTTTTGGTTTTTCTCTGGTACCGAGAACCAAACTCACGACCTTGCCCTTGCCAGGCAGGCGCTTTTGCCGCTGAGCTAAATCCCCAGCCCCCAAGGAAAATGATTTGAATAAATATTTGAAGTTTCTACATTTGAACCATATGCATAATAACGTCTATTTTTGTGAGAGTTTTGAGTGTACAGAATGCTTATGAATAACACAAACACATTTTTAATAAGTTATGGAAATATATTCCACTTTTGTATTCATTTTTCTTTTGACATTTTCTATACCTTCTTCATTCCACCAGCACACCGTCTACTAAAGTTCAACTAACTCCTCACAACTTGTTTTTCCTTGAGCACATTTTTATTGATTGATGAGCTATTCTGTACCCCTTATTTGATCATAATCACCTTTAAGAAAGATAATACATTTCCATGTTAATGGATTGTCTAGCTGCTCAGTAAGTGTTAACAAAATTTTAGTGATTCACCTTTTTCTGACTTACTCTTGATATTTTCCATGATTACTTCATTGTCAAATTTGTATGCAACGTTTCTAAGGCTGTCTCATTTTACTTCATCTGAGTAAAGGAAAACTATCACAGTCTTGTCATAGTAAGATTTAGATGTATCCTTAATAAGAGAAAAAAATCTTTTAAAAAGTGTGCAAACAAAGCATAATAAACATTATTACTAAAAAGTAAATTTGTCCATGATACTGACATGATATATACATATTGTCTCTTGAATATCAATACCGTATTACTTTTCACAAGCCTTTATAATTTTACTTTTTTGGATGTGTATACTGGTCATAGTTTATTTGACATTGCTAACAGTACAGAGTCACTTTAGTAAAAAAAAGAATTCATTTTTTTTTTGAGATTCCTAAATAAACCAAAACCAAAAGAATAATGGAATAAGATAATAATCCATTTTGCACTTTCTATAACTTGGTCTTTATGCAAAATGTTTGTGACTTCTTTAAACTCTTAAATTCTTTCAGTGCATACAGAAATATTAGCATTTCTAACACATGTGTTGTGACAATTCCATGCCATTTTAAAAATGTAAGTTGCTATCTTCAGCTTACATATTGTTAGTTTTGATTATCAAATTTTAGACTATGAAGTATTATTACAACATTTCTTAGGCTTCATTGAAAAATTTTAAGTTATTAATTCATCTCTCAGAGATGATTCTGGATTATTTTAACTGCACCAGTCTATCCACATTTTTCCCTGTAAAGTTTCATTTAGAAGACAAAATCAGGTTAGTAATTTAAGCGTGTAGGATTTAGTGTAAAGAAGGCTTAAAGTCAAGAGACCATTAACTATCAGAAGAAGTCTCCTAGAAATAGTCAAATAGAAAACGCATGACCCAGGGGACGGATGACAAGCAAATATAAAGGGCACTGAGGATCGGAAAGAATTCTAACACTGAGATTTTCAATTTAGTTAGAGAACAGGGCTGATCCAGATCCTTCCTTTAAACAGGGGAATCAGCTTCAACGGAGGATGTGGATGGAACAAAGGTTCTAAGTAAATGTCTTAATTATGGCAAACAGACTTATTCGAGGTGGCTTGCAGGGCATAGTTTTTTCACTATGTCACCAGTGTGTTAAATACCACCAGGCTTCTTATGTGTCTGTCTGCTGATAACTATATTTAAAAACAGGAAAGAAAGAAAAAGACAGGACTACTCATTTCCTCTGGCCTTTGGTGTCCTTCTAGCACCCTCTATTGACAAAGGTGATACTGCTAAGCAGGGCAAAAACTGTGAACGTGGGGCTGTGGAGAAATAAATGGAAAACTGGTACAGATCATTTTACTTTGGCAGTTAGGCAACTGTGTATATATTTCTATGTGTATTTACATTTCTTTCAGCAAGATTTTTCTATCCTTGTAGCTTCCAAACGTGGAGACACACAATCCCACAGTCACTTTGTCTATCTCTGACTGGATGACTTACTCATTTTCACTCACAGTTTCCTGGTATACTTTCAAGTTAACCAGCAATAATGTAATTATAAAATGAAAAGGGGAGGTAAGATAAAGAGACTAAGATGACTTTCTTCAAATAAATATTGATACATAATATGGAGATAGATAATAAAGAAATTATTCCAGTTTATTTCTGACTTTTTAACTGATGTTTCTATTGTACTTCGATTGTTCTCGTCACAAGAATTTAGAGGTTGTTTTTTCCTAAAACCATCATGGGTTTAAACACATCCAATGAGTAAACAAAAGCAGAATAAAACTTGATATTTCTGCTCTCAGTCTGTACCTATTTCCATCACTACTTAAAAACTTTGGGTCAGATTACTGCTCAAATCTGCATGGATGAAGGTTAATCATCTGAGGTGTGTTCAGCTAAAACTGTTTTTCCCCACTGATCTTCAAGGGCAAAAACACCGAGATAAAAATAACTAAGATGTTTTCAGGGTTAGAAGGTCATAATCAACAGATTGCCAACTGCCAGCTTTCACAGTGTCTTGTTCCAAATTCCAGATGTAAAATTAAGGAATCTCCAGTCATTGCTCCAAGCCTAACAGGAACAGAAATTCTTGTCAGGAAATCACCCTGTGAAGAATCTGTTCCTTCTAAATGAGAGCAATTACCCCATCCTGGGACCTAGATTGCCCTCTCAAGGAATAACAAGGTCTTTGAAGCCACCCCACTTGAAATAATGATCAACCGGAGGACACATGGACATAGACTTCTTATTAAGCAAACCTTTAGTCCCCTGCCTTCATTCTTCTTATATTCAAAAGTAAAGTGCATGTCAGTACCCTCCCCATTATAGAGCTGAGGTTTCCCTTGTCTCCCCAAGAGAATTATGCTGTTTAAAATTTTCCCTGCTCTTTAACGTTAATTTTTCCATTTGTAGTGGGTGCGGGCATTACACTTAGTAGTTAGGACTCCTCAAAATCAGGCCTTTATCTAACCTAGGCCTCTGGCAACACCATCATCAAAACCTCAGCTCTCTCAAATGTTTTTATTCACTAAGGAAGTGAATTTTTGTTTGTCTTGAATTTGCAGTATTATCATTTGTATTTACTGCAGTTATTTTATTTCCTGCAATTAGAGGTTGACAGAATTCCCCGCGTTCTAGACTGCCAGCCTTTCCTTCTTTTTTCGGAGCAATTTTCTTTGGCAGTTGTCATCCGTGCTCAGCCAGCTGTTTTCCATGTTTTGCCCACTGGCTTAGTCATGGAAGTATCCATGAACGATCCAGTGACTTTGTCATTATAAAATGTAATGGGATCCTTCTTAGAGCTGTAATAGAATACCACCGCCAAGAACTAAGACTTTCACACCACAGCTAGGGAAATTTCTCCATTTTTAAATATTATGATTAAATTGGGCCGACCTTTGTGAAAACTAGTAATTCGTAGGAATAGACTTGGCCTGCCTTGATAAAAACTTGTAGCTCTCATTCTTTATTGAATAATTTTGTGTGGAAAATATCACTGAGAAAAATAGAAGTCATCTAATTTGAATTTCATTGTATAATCATTTTCAAATCACCAAAATTAGTAACTTTTTTCTCCTAGACACAGTAAAGAACATATATGCCTTGAAGATACTTGTGACCCCTATTTGTATTCCCCATTATGAAGAAACTCTAACAATACCTCAGTTAGTTTAAAAGATGACAGTTTATTGCTCTACCTTGTTAATATAAATTAAAGGCACCATGAAAAAATGGTAATCTAGATACTTTAGGAAACTTTTAGTAAGGTATGTATCGACCTAGGGAAATAAGTAGTGAATATTGAGGCTCCAGAAATTAATAGGAATGGAAAAGCTTTGCTATTCCAGAGCCAAAGGGAGAAAATAATATCCCTGTTACTCACCCAGACTTAGTGGAGGAGGATCGACGCTGCAGGAGCTGTAACTACAGAGCTTTATAACTGAGCTAGGGGAGGAAGGGGAAAGAAATACAGTCTTCTGACTTCTGTTAATTTTGATAACATAAAAAAGCTTCTTATTTCCTCGTTCCAACTTGAAACTTGCTAGAAAGGGAGCATTAATAATATATTCCATGAACATCATCTGTGAGTTCATAGAAGAGCATAAATTAGAATAGAGGGAGAATAGGCTAAAGAAAATTAAATCACTCAGAACCATGCACTCCTGTGGCCCTCAGGATTCATTCCTCCCATTTATAAGCATAAAGACACACTCATACTCATGCCTAACATAAGAGAGAAACAAACTCCTTTCAGCCACCATATCATTAACATTAATTTACTCATATGCTTATTTGGAATTAAAACTGCAAAATTACCTACCACCAAATACAAATAGAAGAAAAGAAGCAGCAAAATCAATTAAAGTACATCAGGTAGAGTTGCTTTAATCTACTTTTTAACAATCAGTTCCAACCTTGAGGTCGACTATGATAACTTTTTTTTAATACCAATGATTACTTTCCTTTACCAATTCAAGTAGGATTCTTCACCTGAGAAATTACCTGAAATTTCCTCCTCAAGCTCCACATGTAGTTTTCTTGCTATTTTGAAAATTTTTTCTTTGCCTCATATTACTTTTTATGACAGTTACGTGAGCTGCTTCAATCGATTCTCTTTGTAACATGTAATTGCTCTTTTCCACGTTCTACATACTCTCCCCTGTATGTACAGGAGCACAATTCTCCATTGATCACTCAAGTTTCTCCAAATTCTGTGAGCAAAGACTGTCTTTTCAAGCGTATTCATAAGGTGAAAAACCTTGAAAGCTAACTATTATCTCCCTCCACACAAAATGGCAAGCTTAGCTCCTCTCTTGTATAAGAATGGGGAAATCGTCTGGCCAATTTGAGCAGTCCTATTGTACAAGGAAGAAAGTATGTTGAGTTTGTCAATCTCTTTTCCTCACCTGTTGCTAAAGTGACTGCATGCAGAACATTCACTTGGGTATCACCCTTTTTCAAACATGTGCCAAGTCACATTTCTAACCCTTGTATTTCTCCTGAGTTTTAGTTTTTGTATTCAGTCTGTTATTCATTTCTGTCCCACAGGAATCACATTCATCTTGTTCCCAAAATGAAATTTCCATGTATCTACCAGATATACTCTTCTTTTTTTATTTTAAAAAATAAAAGAAGGAAAACATATTAACAAACAGACATCCATTCACAAAATAGGATAAGAACAATACAAACAAAACAGAGTTGCAGACAAAGTTGTAGGAAATTAACAATGGTTGTTGTACTACTTACTGATATCTTCAAAGTGGTTTCTCAAGAAAACAAATAGAGACATACAAGATTGATCAAACAAGTAATCATTAACTGTTCCTTTCTGTAGAGCAATAGAAGACAACAATGTTAGCTACTCTGTATATACACACTTACATAATTTCCCCTTCTTTCCCTTCTCTTTTCCCACAGCCCAGTTGCCCTTTACTTTTGAGCATTTTCCTCTCATTTGACAATGTCTATTATATCTCCTAGTTTTTTTTTCACTCTTTCAGGTCTTACGCTCATGAGACAATATGAAGCTTACACAGGCAGGTCTGATTTATTTCCCTTATGAGTATGGTCTCTAGTTGTGACCAATTACCTATAAAAACCTCAAGTTTGTCTTTCACCTCACCCCAACAAGAATGGCTAGCATTAAGAAATCAACCAATAACAAATGCTGGCAAGGCTGTGGAGAAATAGGAACTCTTCTCCATTGCTGGTGGGAATGCAGACTGGTGAAACCACTGTGGAAACCAGTTTGGAGACTCCTCAGCAAACTAGGTCTAGAGGCCCCATTCAACCCAGCTATTCCTCTTCTGGGTATTTTCCCAGAAGATCTGAAAACATCATATCACAGCGATATATGTGTACCCACGATCATAGTAGCACAATTTGTAATTGTTAAGCTGTGGAAGCAATCCAAATGTCCATCCACTGGGGATTGGATAAAAAAAATTGTGGTACTTTTATATAATGGAATATTATCCACCAGATATACTCTTATCCTAATTTTTCCTTCTGATTACTAACATGATCACATGATGAAGTTAATCATATGACCTAAGATCAGCCTAGACACATTTCTTTCACCAATCATCCCCCTACAGACCTAGAGTGATAATTCTAGCTCCCAAATATTTTTTGAGTTTATTTCCTCCTAAGCACGAATATTAAAATTGGCTCACTTTGTCTTTTGAAACCCTCCACCATTCTATCAGCCCTTTTCTTTCTCTACTAGAGACATCCTTACTTCTACCCTCCCCATTTCCTGTGAGTGAGAACCCTGCTGCTTCCTCTTGTGCAGTATTTAGGTTTGCTGATGCTCACGTTGGAATTCCTGCTGTGTCCTGACATGTTTGTTATTTGATCCTAGAGCCTTTGAACTATCCTACATCCTTGACGTACTTCCAGACCCTCTTCTGTTATTCTCTCATAGTCAGATTTTCTCAGACTGCTCAGACTCAGTAATTTTCCACCACTGTGAACATAGAAAGCATCCCTCTATTCACATTTTATTGAAACAAAATGTTTAGGTATCAGGTTCAACACTCTCTCTAGATTGTAAGCAACTCACATGGAAGGACTTTTATATAGTAAATGTTATTGAAACATATGTGAAAGCTTAAACTAAAATATACTATGGTAAAAGCCACATTGTTGTTAGCCCTCCCTTAAAATACCCCTCCTGCTTTGAAATTCTTGTTCTGTGCTTGACACATCTAGACCATGTTTGAAGTAGTTCTGGCAGTTCCATATATTGAGTGTCTTTCATTGAGCTGTTATGGCTTTTTCCATGTTCTGAATTGGTGCAAAACATTTAGCTTTCAAGTTCATTTTGACTTTGGGGAAGAGCCAGTAGTCACATGATGCTGGACTCTGGAATAGGTGGATGAGGACTCACCACAACGTGTTTTACAAAGCTGGTTTCCTATTGGATGGCGCTTGACAGCAGTATTCCCTGCAATTTTGATCATACTTCATAAACATACTCAAGAAACAGGACTAGAACTGCTTCAGAAAGTGGCAAGGATGATGTCATACGTGTGTTGGAAGAAAGGCAGAGTATTTGAAAGGGATTGATAGCAAACTTTAAATATTCATCTCATATTTTGATCATACCTTACATTCCCAAATTTCATTTTATCTCAAAATGTAAAGTAATATTTGTTTTCTTGATTGTTACATTTAAAATTAAAGTCAGGTGTGGTGGTACATGCCTGTAATCCCAGCACTTGAGAGGCTGAGGCAGGAGGATTGTTGCAAGTTTGAGACCAGCCTGGGTTACAAAGTGAGCTCCAGGCAAAGTTGAACTGCATAGCAATATCTTGTCTCAAAAAGACCAAAATAAAATAAAATTAAATTAAATTAGAGCAAATTCTTGATAAAATGAACCAAGCAAGAATTTGCTTGATTTAAAGCCACTCAACATCTTAGACATTCCAGGTGGTCTATCGCTTGTATAAGATTTAAATTTCTACCTCAAAATTCAGGTAGCATGTATTGCAAACAAACATAAGTTGAAAACACTATCTAATTAGCATTTTGTAAATATATAACCATTTTTTGCATTAATATAAAATACATAATGAAACATAATTGTAATACTATAATATAAAATGTGTCTACTTGATAATACTTTATTATTAAATATACAAGTAATATCTTAATAAATATAGCTAATATTTATATTTTTAGGGCTCAAAATTTATTTTGAAAATATTAGTGCTTGTTATATAATGTTCAGTTGATTGTCATCACAGGAGTAGTTTGGTAGTACAGATCTTGAAATTATATGTTATAGGAAAAGGCCGTGTAAAGCACCTTATGATTATTCATTCTAAAGAAAATATCCCCTCCAAGATTATCTTATCCAACACACAGAAAAATTGAATGAGTTTCCTAAATTAGGATATAGTAATTGTATAGAAGGGATTTTTATACTTTATATAATTATTATCTAATACTTTCTCTGCAAATATAAATTACACCATTCCTTACTGTTTGGATTAAGGATTATACATAAGTAATATCACTTGGTGACAAGCAAATGTACATTTATTTATTAACAAAACTGAAATATGAAAATCCAGTTATTCTCAGAAAAGATAAGCTATAAAACAATTTTTTTTTTTTTTGGTCTTTCAGAGACAGGGTTTCACTGTATAGTTCAGACTGGACTTGAACTCACTTTCTAGCCCAGACTGGCCTCAAATTGGCAGTGATCCTCCTGCTACAGCTTCCCAAGCACTGAGGTTACAGGCATGTGCCACGATGCTCAACTTCATAAAACATATTTTTAAATAACTCCTAATTTTGTAAAATATTACACAAACAATTTTTAGAATTTACTTTAATAAAATTTGATTAACCGTGTGAATGTTGCAATCTCGTTCACACTTATTACTTTTATGATTTTTGCTGAAATTATGCGACAGATGATGCATTGCTTACATTGTTTCTTTCCTCCTCCACTCCCTTCTTCCTTTGCCTCTTTCCTACCTTCCTTCCTTCTTTCTGCTTGTGATTCACCAAATAATACCTTAACTCAAAAGCACAAGTTTCTAATGGTCTCGTGTCATCTACCACTCTTAAATTTTCTAAGGTGCATGCCTAATTAATGTGTTTTTATATTAATATAAGGCCTGCAATCTGTGTGATTTGTAGGAGTTGATATATTTTTGTTCTCATTCAGACTGACCCATGTGTCATGCACATTTGTATCTGGTTCTGAGTTCCCTTCTGAACCATATTTCAAATATTCTTTGAAAGCATGTTTCAGAACTCTGCACATTTGACAATGTTCAGATCTTGCACTTGGCAGGAGTTCTCAATGTAGCCAGCCCTTCAAACACGAAGGTGCCTTTCACCTACAGGAGTGATTTCCCCAGCTGTCACTCTTTTAACAAACCTTAAACTACTACATCCTCTCAGTCGGTCTCGCTTGACTGATTTATCTGTTTGTAACTTTAAGTAATATAAACTTCCTCTTCTTTTAGCACTGGATTCTATAAATGTATATTCCATTGAAGGGACTTTAAGGACTTGCAAGTTTTAAAAATGATCCATTTGTGTAAAATTGTCTAGCAGATTTATTATTGTAAGTATTTAGCATAATGCTATCATGATAGAAATAGAAGGAAAACAAATAAGTCTATGTAGGCTGGAAAACAGAACAATATAATCTCGCTAGAGACTGACTTCAGCTAACAGCTCCCTCCAAGTCTGTAAATAACCCTGTCTTTGGCTTGCTGATTTAGAATCAGTACAGTTGCTTCAGTCTCTGTGTCTTCTAACAAAATTATTTTGAGCAAGACTCCCAGAAGAGCCCAGGGAACAATGAAGTTATTCTCATAACAAGGTTGACAAACCTGAAAGTGAAGTTGAAATTTTCTGAGTTAATATTGGGAATAACATTTCTAAAGTATTTATACACTCTGGGGTGACCTGTATCAGTCCACACCACTCAATATTTTTTTAAACATAAAGATTTTTCCCATTATCTGACAACCCCAAAAGACCTCAACATTTTTTGTTTACTTCTCTGAGCTTCTGTCAAGACAAATTATAGCAATATAAAACCAATATGTGTGCTTGAATATAGCCAGTTCTATTTACAATGCTTCAAATGTCAGCTAGGTGAATGTTGCCTTTTTGTGTTTGTGTAAATCTGTTCTTGAGGTGTACAATGCTCAGTGCCTCTCTACTGCTGCCCTCTCCTTCTGCATTAGTCAACTTTCCTGTTACTGGGAAACGATACTCAATACCCACAATTTAAAGGAGAGGTTGAATTTGCCTACATTTTAAGAGAATTATCCCGTGTTTAGCTGACTGTGGGCATAAACCTGAGGGCAGAAAAGCATAATGGAACAAAGATGCTTAGGTCATGGAGGCCAGGGAAGCAAAGCAGGGAAACTTTGAGAGAAAAGGGAAAGAAACTGCATACACTACCCAAGGTTGTGCTTCCACAACCCACCCAAAGGAACTGAGAAGCATGGTTTATGAATCCTGTCAGCTACTAAGTCAATATTGTTAGCACAATTAAGCTTAACCACCATGCATCCCATTTGTCTTCTCCCCTCTCCTTCTTTCTTCTCAACTGTGGAGATTTACACATCCACATCTCTCTCTCACACACACACACAAGCACACAAATTCATAGACACACACTGTTGGTGAAATTTGAATGCATTGAAAATAATGACTCTTTGGGACCTTACTAATGTATGGGCAAGCTCTTCATTTTGCTTGAAAAGTTAACATATTTAACCCATAGAGCATTTTACTGTACAATATACCTTAATAGGAAGGATGACATTCCATTTTGTTTGCCATCTGGTCTTTGCTAGAAACCAAGTCACTCATGAGGAAGGAAATAAAAAAGGTATAATGTTGGGAGGAGGGATCTTATTGGGGGTTACCTAAGGCTTCTGTCTGCCATGCAAACTATTTGGGTGATTGTAAAAATAATAAAGAGTAGGAAGAATTTATTGAGAGAAAGAAAGCTTCTGTGTGAGAGGGACAGAAGAGGGTCTGGAAAGTGGGCTGCCTAATAACCCTGCTTCTCAAGGGTGTTTATTAGGCAAAGTCATGAGGTGAGGCAGGCTTAAGGTAAGAATTAATCAGTAAGATTATAAGTATAGTTGCTTAGGTAATATTGATCTAATGGCAAATCATAGGATGAGTAAGAGGTGAGACAGAACTATGGCCAACCAATAAGTATACAATCAGTATAATCACTGGGGTATTATTGATTAAATGGGGATCAAGTGGGGAAACATCATGTAGCAAATGAACAAGGACTTTCCTGGAAGGGGTGGGTTAAGAAGGTTAGATCCTGCAACCCAAGGGAATTTATGCCTATTTAGAATATCAATCACTGCTGTTTATCCCTAGGGGAAGTACAGGATTGAAGCCAGGCCTTCAGTGACTATGCCTCCAGCCACAGTTGTCTTCTGCTTTGATCTCTCAAGAGCCCAGCCCTGTCTGATTGCCTACAATACTTCTACCTAATTTAGCTATCTATAAAATCCCCCCCCACTCGAGGAAGTACCCTTAACTGCCCTTAGTGGCCAAGGGTTGAAGACTGAACTGGCTTCTTCCAGCTGAAGGGGGTCACAGTTATGATTGACAATCAGAGATACTCCACAGAAAATCTAGCTAAAAGCCCTTGATAGATGCCAGGTGTCCTTGTCTTGGGTAGATGCACAGCTTTAATTCTGGAGAAGACAAGGCTATGGGAACAGGTAAGTATGCATGGTCCAAATCGTAAAATCAACAGGGTAATTTTGAATATAGCCAACATGGTTTTCCACCAGGAGGAGCCAGTAATAGCTTTCCATAAAGAGGATGAGGATAAGATCCAAGGAATTTCAGAATCAGAAATGTCATTAATCAGTCATCTAATATCTTGAACAGCTATTGAGACATTAGCAGAAAGATCAGGACTGTACACACAACAGTCAGCTTTTATAATTGCACAAGTACCCCCTTGAGCTGCTGTTAGAATGTCTAATGCCATCTGATTTTGGAGGACAGCTTGACTCATTAATTTACTTCTTCATTCAGAACAGAGAGACCAGCCATAGTGTCACTGAAGGCCCACTGAGTATAGTTAGGTAAGGCCTGCATGTGTTGCATAGCATCTTTTAACCCTAGGGAAGGGATAAAGATAGAGGCCAAGTGATTATACCACTGAAATATGCTTTAGACCATCGATGTTGTAGGTGGGGTAAATTTCCAAATTTGTCAATACTTTTGACACTTCTATCTTGTAACCATTCCCAGCATGCATCTCCCTAACAATCCAGGAGGTAGCCAGGGCCACAAATTCCACAGGACTGGTGAGTGCCACTGGGGTCTGCCCATCTAATTCCAGGATGATTAAACCAGTTTGTTGCAAACAAATGTTCATTCTGTAAAGTTATTTGGTGTATACATTGTTCAGAGAGGCATCCAATACAAGTATTTTATAGAGTTAGGCCAATGAGAATACGAGTAAGTTTTCTGTTCCCAACATAAGGGGGAATTTCTACTAAGATCTATAGTGGGGGTTAACCATAGATAATCATCTCATATCTGAAAATAACCATCTTGACATCTATGGTTGTTGGTCCTCAGAATAGGACCTTTACTTTTATTTAATAAGGGTCTTACAAGAGCCTTTAAAGAGGCTTCAGTGGCATGGTTAGAAAAAATTCTACTATATACAGGATTATTTGTTTATAGGTCACTCAGCTACCTTGTAATGGTGGGCTAAACTCTGAAACACGGAACTCTTTATAATTCATCAGTATAGTCTTGTGGTTTATTCTAATCATCTCCTTGGAGTGGGGTTACCTACCAAGGAAACCCAGATGTACTGGACAAGGGGAGCAGGCCACTTATCTAGCAAGACATTTGTTGTAATGACTGTGCCTATACTTGTGTCTACCTTGGAAAGGAATTGCATTCTCTCTTAAGTAGTAAAGTGATTAGTAAAGAGGCTAAGAGTAACATCTTAGATTACTTATCCGCAGACATTGTTTTCTCTTGAACAAGAATCTTAAGACTTCCATGGGTTTGCAGGAGTATTCTGATATGATGGTTACCCATACTCTGTGACAGTCTCTGGTTCCCAGCACCTGAGTCTGGTGTGGCATATCCAGCAGTCCAGGCTTGCTACCTTGGCAGCTGAAGAAGTTGACAGAATCATGGTGTGTAGTCCTTCCCAAGTTGGTCCTCCATCCAATTGTCTCAGTGAAAGACTTCCACATGATATAGGGGAATGAAACTCTCAGCCTCCTAGATGTCCAGAACATGGAGTTTGTGTTGTCTAAAATCAAGGAATAAGTTCTAGGAAAAATGGGAATTAAGAGTAGGAAGCCTTTATTGAGAGAAAGAAAGCTTCTGTCTGAGAGGGCTAGAAGGGGACCAGAAAGTGAGTTATCCAATAATTGAATTTTTCAGCTTCATTTTTGAAGAACTATAACTTTGCTAGTGATGTGGAAGGGTATATTTATGTCATATATCAAAGTTCCACATATTGAGGGAACCATTTCTGAGGTCTCTTTATTCTGTTGTACTCCTTTGCTAACCTAGAAACATGTGGTCTTTGTTATTTCACCTTTAATAAGATTTTTGAATCTGTTAAGACAGGTATTTCCAACCTTATTTTTCTTCTTCTGGATCTCTTGGCTACAACTAGCAGTTCAAAATTTTTCTATGTGTATTTCACACCTTCTGAAACTAACAACAAAAGTAATAGCAGAGAAGTGTTATTTTGATTGGAAATGTATTTACTCCATAAATAACATTTACTAAAATTATCATATTTCTAATGTTAACTGTGAATATTATTTATACATTTATCTACATTTTATTTGTTATATTTTAGTAAAGACGAATATGTTTTGTACAGACATTTGGTATTTTTTCTAGGTATATTATTTTATCATTTATATTTTGTGTTCATTTTATAAATGTTACATTTTTCAGTATGTTTTTAAGTTAATTGTCCCTGAGACAAACTGAAATTAATTGTTATAGTTTGCATTTGTTTTCCATCCTCTTGTTAAATTTCCTATGTTTGATGAAACTTACACTCTACAGAGGGGAAATTTATAATATAAATTATTAATTGATGTCAAGTTACTTAGATAATGAATTTTATTTAAGTCCAAGATATGACAACATTGAAAAGTACCTAACTTACATCTCATATTGCCTTAATAATATAACAACTATTAATACAACATTTACATTTTATTAGGTAGTATAAGTAATCTAGTGATGATTTAAAAGGCAAATATACATAGATCATATGAAAAGGCATACTACTTCTGATTTTGTGTAAGACACTTGAGCATTGTAATGTTGATGCACTGTGTCAACTTAAAATGTCTAGAAGCATAACTCAGTAACTCAGCAGTTCTACATCCTGGGATGTAGAGGACATGGCCTACCACTCTAGAGTGTTGCTCATTATGTCAACTTGAAAAGTTTCAAAGTTTAACTAAATGACTTAGCATTGGACCAGGGACCTCACTTTGTAAAAGTCTTAGCCTGTGCAAGAGTAGGGTAGGGAGATGATGTTAGTGCTACAACCAGCATGGGAGGGCTGAATACATTATAAATGTGGAAAAGAGGCTTATTCTCCCCTTTTTTGCTCTTGTTGCTTTTGCTCTCTTCTGATGCCATGAGCTGTTACCCCTGAGCCTAGGCACCATGCATTGGATCCAGCTGATTATGGGCAGAAACTTCCACAAACTATAAGCCAAATAAAACCTTTCCCTCTTTCACTTTGGGTGTCAGGTATTTTGTCTCAGCAATGAGAAAAAAGTAACCAAGACAAGCTTCCACAAATTTTGATACTTTGTGAAATTTCTGACACCAATTTCTTGCATATATCGAGGGAAGACTCTGTAGAATAAGGAAATAGTTAAATATGATTACTAATTATATTGATTTCAGAATTGAACTGTCTTCAAATCCTGATTTTACTGCTGTCAATTCATCAAATCAAATAATGTGTCTCTTTTTATGAGGTATATGCACTACCTCTTCAATTAATGCATTTTAGTGCTAAATTTCTAGCACATTATAAGCATACAATAAATTTCATATATATATATATTCTTCATAATGACTTCAGTGTTTTAGTTTGTATTACCTCAAAAATAGATTCTGAATTCAGCATAATTTTTTTGGTTTTGTAGCTTTTGAGAAGCAATCAACAAGAGAAGATATCTGTATGTAATATAACACCCATTGTAAATTTCTCTCACTTTGTTTTGAAGTCATGTATTATTTTTGTTGTTTTTGTGTTGTTTTGATTTTTGCCTTTATCATTGTTTTGTCGGTTTTATAATTTGTAAAATAAAAAAGGAAAGAAACTTCACACAACTTTACTTGTATGGTAGCAAAAAAGAGATAGAGTAGACAGAATATATTTTACCTCCAAATTCATTTTAAAGTCCAAGTCCCACTGAGGTGATGTTAGAAGGTGGGGAATTTTGGAATCAGTTAGGTCACAAGATTCAAACCTTCAAGATCTGGATTAATGCCTTTTAAAACAAAGGGTCCCAGAGATCTCTTCTGCCCTGTTTTCACCATGGGTAGACACAAAAAGAAGACAGCAATCTGAAACAGCCATCTGAAACTTTGAGAGGGCTCACACCAGAGCTGCACTACAACAGTGAAGTGATTATTCCAGCCTTCATATCTGTGACAAACTAATGTGCCGCCTAATCTATGGTACTTTATTCTATAGCAGCCTGGACCAACTAAGATAAAGGGCATCAGCAGAGTGAGTGTTGTAGTTGGAGTTTGCAAGGGAAATAATTTAATACAGAATGCATGATTTATAGGATTATTTTACAATAGTCACCCACAGAGTGAAATACCAAAGAAAACAGGAAATCTGTGCACACACTAGTGACCCAAAGAATCCAAGTGAAGGCCTGGATCCCATGACAATGTCCTACCTGAATCCAGCTGAAGAATTAGAGCCCTTGACAACACCTCCCAGGAGTCCAACTTGAGGCCTAAACTCCACAGTAATGTCTATTCAAATCTGTTTCAGAGATCTGTGCTGGGAAGACCCAATGGTCAGTAGTAGAAGCTAAAAGTCTGTACCAGTGGGATGAAGGGTCTGTGCCAGCAAGCTGCCAGAGCTGCCTTGGAGCCAGGAAGTGACCCTCAAAGTAAGAACTAGAGCTCTCTTGAAAAGAACCACAGACATCCTCCGCAACAGCTAGTTCCTGAGCTCCTCTGAAGATGAGAACAGCTCAGTTCATGTTAGGAAAGCCAGCATGACAAGTTCCTCCAGTAGAACCAACAGCACTATCTTTCCCTCCTGAGCGAGGAAGTGATGCTCAAAGAACCAAAGCCCCCCAAAGTGGACTGCAACCATTCTCAGCTCCAGTGAGGTCCTGGGCTCCTCCAAGGACGAGATCAGCTGAGTTCATACCAGGAAAGACAGCTCGACAAGCTCCCCACAAGAACCAACAGCAGCACCTCTTCCTCTTCAGTTTTCCTTTTTATGCTGTTGGCAACAACCCTCCCACCCAGCACCATGCTGATTCAGTTCAGATGGGTGTTACAAGTTGACCACTATTCTCAATCCATCACAGTGGGTCACAAATACTTCATTTTGTGGAGAAACAGAAATAGTGCAAAACACACATCACAGTGATCCTCACTGAGTATTGGAACAAAAGAACCCGTGGTATCTAAAATGCCAAGAGGAAATAGGAGAAGGCCGGAGGGTGTCTTTCCTCCAGCACTTTCCTAAATATGGATCTGAGCAAAATCTTTTTGTGTTCCCACGAAAAAGACTTCAGGCCTAATTTTTAAATCCTGACAAGTGGAATTTAGCTGAACTACATCAAAATGGAAACATTTGAACAATATGAGAAGAGGTGCTGAATAAATGACATACCCTAGGGACTGTTCATTGAGGTAAAAGGCTTAAAGTTACTTCAAAAATTTTTCAAGCTCGAAATTATTTAATACAAGTAGAAAGAGAGTTCTGAACGACAATGATCCAAACCAAAGGTAACTTCTGGGGAGTTTAAATTCTACATGACTTCCTCTCTCTATTCTTTGTTCATAAAATATGGGAACTTGCTCTAAAAATATTCTATTAAAAATAAAAATATCAAGAGAGAAAATTTTTTACCATGCTTCATTAATATGCCTTATAATATCATCAGTTTCACAAATACATTTGTTAACCTGTCTATGTTTTTATGGTTGTTTTCTCTGTGTGGGCAATGACTGTTTTGACGTTGAAATCAATGTATCCTCTTTTATACTCTTTGTTCACCATAACTTGACTCTTAGTGTTGGGTTTTGGCTTAACTAGTTAAAAAAAACTATTAAGACCAATAAGTAACACAAAAGTTAACTAAATTAAAAATTAATTAAATTAAAAAGTCCTCCAGAAGGACTACATCCAGATAGAAAAATCACCAGAGGGAAGTTTTCTTTGGCATGTAAGTAAAATTTTGAAAGAAAATGTTTTAGGTCTTATTTTGGAATATATTAAGTTCAATTATTTTTGTGACTGTTTTCTGAATTATTGAATTTGTGTTTTGCTTGTGTGTGTGTGTGTGTGTGTGTGTGTATGTATGTATGTACTAATGAACTTGTTACAATTAAGGGCTCTGTATTCACTTGCTAACCACAAGGACTGATTGAAAGAAGTGTGGGAGTTCACAGAAAAGATAAAAGTATGTAATCTCCCCTCCCACACAAGTTGAATTAAAATAATGGCAAATATAAATACATTTTGGCAGTTTTTGTTAATTTTGTAGAAATAAGTAAATGTGTAATTATGTAGTGTTCTATTAACCATTTTCATTAACAACTGATGACTCATTCTGTGTGCCATCTCTGAATGAGCTAGCAGTGAAGAACAAGGACTGTTTAGTCCTATTCTCCATCACAGAAGAAAATTCACCACGATAATAGTTCCCTAAGCAACAATCTTATTACTGAAGTCAAATTTCCTGTCATAGTGTATGTTTTTAAGGATGTTAGACACCTTACCTGATGAGATAAATACCAGATTGCTACATGGCTATAAATTAAAGAGGCATGTCTACAAAAATGTACTCAGTCTGTTTTTGAAATTGAACAAAGTTTCTTGTTTGAAATAATAATCAGTCAAATAATATAAGCTGCACATTTTTACATGCCTAGTACTTTGTTCAACTCTCACAGTAAAGCACTGCTGTTTGAACCTCTGTCCCTGTTTACCAGTAAACTGCAGCTCATTTGGCGACAGCAAAACACCAATATACAAAACAATTTGAATTGACCACAGAGCTGCTTTTAATCAGCCTAACACAGTTGCTGGAAGCATCTAGTGAATTAGTTTCGTTCAGTCACAAGTTCAATCCCAAAGTTAACATCATTGCCCTTGCTGATGTGGCCCTGAGCCAGGGTAGGCAAGAGGCTAACAAAATTTGTTCAATTTACTCTGAGCAATTTGATTTAACTGGCAGTTGTTACCTTTGTGTCCCGTCTCCTGACAGGCAGATTTAGAGCATTGCAATATCCAGTTGGGCTGCAAGCCAGGGTGTCAGGACCTAACTGTAACTGCCCTGGCTGTCCCTACTGTAATCTCTATCTACAGCAAACAGATTGACAATTCACAGTCAAAACATAGGGCAGTGGTTAACACTCCAAATACCTTGATGTGTGTTTGTGTGTGTGCATGTGTGTGTGTGCTTGTGTGCACATGTGAGTGCAAAAGAAGCTTTTCACTTAGTTGGACAATAAGCTAAAAGACTCTGCTTATATTCTAAACCCAGTTATAGGCAACAGATTTTTCAGTGATTTCAAGAGGATGGATGTAAGTCATAATTTGAAATTATTTGTATCTTTAAGTAAGTGATATATGTGTCTAAGCACAAAATGTAAAATCTCACATCACCCATTATGATGGCTGTAAAATGGTTTATGTTTTTTTCAGAAGGCATTTGGCTACTACTCTCAAATACAAAAATGCACTGGAGAATATTCAAATAAAATGATGCGTAGATGGTTGTCCTTTTGCCTAGATGTGTAGGGCTTGTCTTTTTTGGTCCATGTTTGCAATAAGAGTGAGAGTTTTCAAAGCATGTATCTTTTTAAAGGAGTATTTCTGTTCTATAGGATTAATGCATTGATAAAATGATGAAAAACCAGTAAATGCTGTGTGGAAACTTTCTTCTTTCCCAAAATTAGAGTTGGCTTTCTCATTCCAAGTCACTATGAAAAGAATTTAAGTTGTAAACAAGCATGAACCAAGAACATAGTTTCTCTGCTGAATAAACCACTTGGTAAAGATTTCTGTAACTGTATTATGGATGGATATTCTACCGTGTACTACAAGAGCCATTTCTTTTCCTCATTCTTCATAGCTTTTCTAATTTCTTTTAGTAATTCTGTCCCAGTCCAGAAGTCTTATCATTTAAATTTTTCTAATAAAGTTGATTCGATAAGTATGCAGACATATGTTATTTTGTCTTATAATCATCAAATAATTTTATATTGGCATATAAAATAATTTCAAAACTAGTGCTTTGCTATGAATCAGTCTAAATTTTTGTTAAAATGTTCTCTATTATACATATTCCATCCCAATCCCTGAAAGAATCTTCAACATGAATGATAGTATTTTAGTTTCCTAGGGTCAGTACACTATACTACAAGTTCAGCGTTAAATGAGATTTACACACGAGTGCCACAGATCAGAAATTTGAAAGCGGTATGCTGGCAGGACCGTCATCCCTGCAGTCTCTAGAAAGGAGTCCTTCCTTACTTTTCCCAGCTTCTTACAGCTTGATTCCTTCATTCGTGGGACCCTAAATTTCATCTCAGCCACCATTTTCACATTGCCTTCTTCCCTGTCTCTGAGACTCAGACCTCTTTTCTTTTCTTTTTTCACCTTTTCTTATGTTTCACCTATAAGAACAGCTGTCATTGATTTTAGAGGCCACACTAAATCCAGGATCTTATCTCAAGTACTTTAACTTCATTACATTTGCAAAGACCCTTTTAGAATAAATAAATTAATGCTCACAGGTTCTTGGTGGACATATATTTTGGGGAGACACAATACAACCCACTGTGATAGTTAAGGTCATAACCAGACAACTACTTTGGGAATGAATTTGTGTGACTCACTCTTTCCTACTGGGTAAAAATTCTAGGTGCATCCTTCATGCTTTTTAAGGTGCACATGTTGCTGGAAACTGTCCTATAAAGTGAAATTATTGTCCCATTCACAGAAGCAATTACAGAAACACCAGAAGAGGAACTAAGCTGCCAGAGGTGGCTCAGAGAGCCACAGAAGAAAAATGGGAGGGTCAAGAGCGGAAAAGAGAGCACAACTGAAAAATGTCACAGGAGAGCTGAGAAAATCAGAATCTTTTTTTAGTTCTCTTAGATGCTCATGAAAGATCAGACACACAAAATAAATAAAATGATGTTTTTCTTGTCGCCATCTGTTTGTACATTTCTGTCCCTATTTAAAAGGATCCATCCCAAGGAAGTGACACAAACAACTACTATAAACAACTTATAGTGTATAGGTTTCCATTTTACATGTAATAGATGCATTTTAAAAACTAAAGATACAGTTTTCCTGGCCAGAAATCTATTATAGTATTGTTTTAAGATTCTATCAAAGAAAAATATGAAAATTCTTTCAGAGATATATATTTTGAAGCAATATATTTAGAATTTTAAGGTATTCTTATCTATAGTTATTTTATCTTTCAAAACCAAGTCAAACCAGTAGAAAGGAAACTTTTGTATCCATTTAAAATGGTGAAACAAAAACTTACAAAAGTTGCAG
>NW_004955443.1:13343242-13372560 GCF_000276665.1 Chinchilla lanigera | reverse complement strand
CATATATATATATTTCCCCTTCCTTGAAGGGAAAGGAAAGATATGTGTCAAATACATAGTTCTTGATCTATATTTGTGCAAAATCTATTACATTTGATTTTCCTGAGGGAAAAGTATTTACCTTAAGCTGTAAAAGCTGACACAATAATTGATTTCAGTAGGCTGCATAACATTTACACAAATAGGTTTTGTAAAAGGGCCCAAGCAAGGGATACTGTATGATGGAGTGTAACTTGGGATTTGAAAAAAATAAAAATAAACACCTATGGAAGTTGAGTCTAGGTAATTACCTTAGGATAAATTTAAATGATGAGTTCAAGAATGTTTCAATTATATGTAAAAATAAAATTATTTCAATCAATTCCAAATGAAATTCATTCTAGAAATGTAATTCTTAAATTCTGATTGGCTACATATGTGGAAATTTATAAACTTGGCAAAACACAGTCATATATACACAACCATACAAATGTAAATGCCTACATTCACTGAGGTGCCGTGACATTATATAGGGTAATACTTACAGTGTTATAAAAAGTGAAGTCAGAACAGATATTGTTCTAGGACTCTGGGGATTTGAATTTTCTAATATACTTTTACCTAAATAATTCACCCAGAAGCTTAAAGGCCAAGATTATATCTTGGATACAATAGAGGTGACTCTCTCTCTTTCCATTTGTAATGAAGAACAGATTAAAGATTCCACTAATGAAAATGATTGAGATTAATCTAGAAAAGCTCGAACAGACCTTCCCAATAAATAAGCCGGCTTTAAGCACTGTTAATCGGATGAGGAGAGGGAGAGTTTAATTAAAATTCTGTCTCTGATTTACCTAGTATTAAACAGTAAATAACTACTAACACAGTTTTCTATTTTAACATGATTCTTTTTCCTTCTCTTTTGTAATCACTGAAAAAATGAGCATTGAACAGACAAAATGTTTCATCAACTTCTTTTGTTTTTAGAGCTGGGCAAGAATGACAGCTGTGAGTCAGCAACAAAGATAAGAGCTTGCTTAGTGACTTCGAGTGTCTTGTGTGATACTGGGGACAACATAGTGTTAGCATTTTATGCATGTTCCTTCAATGGCAGTGTATATTGTGACATCTAAGAAGTTTAAAATAAGAACACAGTGACTGGATCCTCAGGTCTATTATTCACCTGGGTGACATGAAATACGAAAACAAAGAAAGGTGGTTACTGGTATTAGAATATTTAAATGTCCACTGTAACCTCATTAGATTGATTAGAAGTATTTTATCACTAATTCAAACCTTTACTGATAGTAAAGTCCAGTTAAAGGACAAACCAAACAGATTTTGCTTGGCTGAAAAATATAACTTCTAAATCCTTTGCTTTTGCTATTAGATGACTAACAATATATATAAATGTCATATCCTCTTCATGAATAAACAGCTTTGATTCATGGTAACACTTTCCTAATTTGGAACTTCCTGAAATTTAAACACAATGTTGCTGCTACTTTAGGAAATAAAATGCCTGCTTTTCATAGGGTTAGCTTTTTACATATGGCATATTTTATGTTAAAAATATTTGTACTTTATCAATTTACTTTAATTATTTCATTTAGGTTCAAATAAGTAATGCTAAAATAATTTAATATTTTTCATGGAAACCTTTCCAGCTTCTGGAATTTTTCTTATTTAGATGCCATCATCAATATCTCTATCCATTATCTCATCTCTTTATTCACTTTTGATATCTTTATGTCTCCCAGATCTTCTAAACTGGCACAAAAGTCAAGGCAAATTTCATTAAAAAGTAACACTAAACAGTCAACAAAGAGTGTCTACCAGAAGTGTTTGATTCAAATTGTATTGTCTATAATCTGCATACTGTGCCTTCTGTATTTTTAGCTAAGCTTCTTGACATATTGAAATTCATGTCTCAACGTTTCTTTCTATTTTATTTATTTTTCTTTATTTTTCTTATTCTTTCATCCAAATCCACTGCAGTCTGGCCACCTCCTGTACCACACTCCTGAAACTCTGCTGTCCGAATCACTAGTATCTTTCTGACAAACACGTGGACATTTTTAACTACTGTATCTTGTTTCTGGTGAGAGGGCTGTCTTGTGGCTACTGTGGAAGACCTAGACCACTGCCCTTAGTTTTCTTCTCATCTGGCTCTCACTCCTCAGTCTGCTTCTCAGGCTCCTTATTTTACTCTCACCAAAATGTCAACCCAATCACCTTATCCTTGCCTATTGCTTAGTGGCTAGACTGAGAAAGAGTGTATACATGTCATATACACTATGTCTGATATCATATATATGATAACTTAACTTTTCCAGTGTTTCATTTAGTATCATAACATGGGATTTAAATGTGATATTTCTTCCAAAAAAATTAAAGTTGAAATAGTGAAGTCTTCACTAATATAAGCTCAAAATTTGAAGATCTATTAATCTATTAAATATATTGAATTCAAATATTTAATATACTTTAAAATATATAACATACATCAAAATATATTAAATTTAAGTATAAAGTAAAATATACTTACTTTTCTTAACTTGTTTAACTGAGGTTTTGATCTTCTACTTTGCACCAAGCAAAAATTGATGCTTTTACTTTAAGAGCTTTGTCTTACTAATTAATATTTTTCTTACTATACAATCAAGTTACCACTGCATTACTCTGAAGAACTTATTGAAAATTCCCACACAATACATAGGTTTCTTTACTTCACTAAGATTTGAATGGGAGGATTATTCTTCTAATTTCAAATTGCAGTATAGTGTAAACCATTTTTTAAAAATCAAATAAATTAGTCTAATTGGTTTTGTCTAAGTGATCTGTCAAAAACTGTGAGACCTGTTAGAATGTCTTCCTGTCTTCTATTACTTGTATCATTAATTTAAATGTTGCAAACATAGTATGACTTTAAGCGTTTTTATTGATAGGATTTATATGACAAAGAATTAACTATTTTAAATTGAATAATTCAGTAGCATTGAGTATATTCACAATTGTACAAGTATCAATTCCAGTTCCAAAGTACTTTTTTCACCTCAAAAAGAAAATAACATGCTGTTAAGTAATTACCATTTCACCACCATCACCACTTAGCACCAGGTACCATAAATCTGCTGTCTTTATACTTCTACCTGTTCTGAATGTTTCATGTAAGTGGAATAATATATAATCATTGTGCACAATTTTTTCACTTACTATGATGTTTTGGAGGTTCATCTACATTACAGTTTGTGTCAGTATTTCATTCATTCTTCCTACTATTTAAATGTTCATATCACATGCTATAGGTTGGGAAGATAAAGGCCCATGTGTTAAAACTTGGTCCCTAATTTGGAGTTAGTAGAAGACTAATGTAAGAGGTAGGTTCTGTTGGAAGATCTGTGAGGGACTGGAGAAGTGTCCTTGAAGGAGGTCGTGCCACCTTGGTCACTTTCGCCCTCTTTTCTCTGTGTGCTCCCTGACCATAAGAGCAATAGTTTGTTCCATTGTGCTCTCCCCACATGAGGCATCATCACGGGCCCCAACCATCAGGGCCAATTGATCACGGACTAACATCTCTAAAACTCTAAGCCCCCAAATTGTGTACAAGTTGATTATCTCAGGTAACTGCAGACTGACACAGATATAAATCACTTGCTAAGACAAGCCATACAAAGCAGCACAAGAGGATCACCAAGTGGCTTGAAATCAGCATGGCCATAATGGTAGGTCTCCCCAAAACACTGGGAGCCCATGTCCTGCATAATGTGCACTGAATGCCAGACAGATTTGTGTAGGGTTTAATGTTTTCCCTGCTAAGTTTTGGTATTCCTTTTGTCTGATCCTCCTTATTATTTTCCTATTTATACCTTTGGAATAAGAATATTTCTTTAGTGTCTATCTTATGGTTTAGAGGTAGAATATCCCCTAAACGTGGGCTCCAACTAGCAAGACCATAGGGGTGTATCTGCCCTTTAGAGTTCAAATCGTACTAAAACCTGCTACAGGTTCTGGACATGGAGCTACAAGATTTACTGCACGTTCTGTTGGTGTTTTATTTTGATTTGGTCTAATTTCTTTCTTTCTTCCCTATTCCTCTGATTTGAAATGAAAATATTTACCCTATGCCATTGTCTGGGGAAATGTTAAACTTTCTTTTTAAATTTTACAAGGGCCCCTCAACTCAGAGTATATCCTGAGTTTCCCATAAAACACTGGACTTGGACTTATCAGCAGAGCTTTATTAAGATGTTGATGATTCCTAGAGACTGATTCATTTGTTTTGCCTAATTAGGTAGGCATGAGCCTTTAAAGGTCCAGGAACAGAATGCTGTAATTAAGATCTAAAAGTTGCCATGCAAATCTCATGTTTGTGGAAGGTGATTGGGTGAAGGAAGCACTGGACTCATCAGAGGGTTCATCACTTGATAAGCTCATGCTGAATGTGCTGTTAGAAGATGGATCCTAGTTGGAAGTGGGTCACCCAAGGTGTGATGTGGAACTGTGTATACCTATCTCCGTCTCCTCTTTGCTATCTAATTCTTGGCCACCAAGGGTAAATGACCTTCCACTATGTTCCTTCACTAGGACATTTCTCTCTTGGATCCATCCAAGATTTCTCTGAGATATATGCAGGCAAACAAACATCTTCTTTAAACTATGGGTGCTAGGTATTTTGTCCTAGTGACAGAAAGGTGTGCTAGTGCACATATTACTGTACTGTATAAGTATGATGTAACTTTTGTTTTAAATTTTGAAGTACCTCACAGTGAAAGAGTTTGTCTTGAGTCTCAGAAGAGACTGAACTTGGTCAATTGGGCAATATTTAAACAGTGAAGACTGTGGACAGTTTTAGGGATCTACTAACTGCATTTTGCACTGTGAAATAGACACAGACTTTTTATATACAAGAGATTAATACTAATATTTGCACATTATGTTTCCTCCAAATGTCTATGTGGTAAAGTTTGGTCTCCAGTTTGGAACTGCTGAAAGCAGTACTGTTAGATGAAAACTTTAATATGTGTCCATAGTGGGATGTCTTTGTGTCACACACAGTAAGCTCATGAGGTAGACCAGAGTCACTAGGCACACTCACTTTCTCTCTCTCACTTTATGGCCATGAGGTAAGCATTTTTCCATTATATGCTCTTTTTCATTTTACACTGTTTCTTCCTAATCCCCAAAGCAAAAGTCAACCAAAAATGAATAGACCCTCTAAAACTGTAGGCTAAATTGATGTTTTTCTCTGTAGGTTGACTGTCTCAGGTATTTCTTATAGTGACACCACCATTAATTTACTCATTCATTCACCTACAGGGGCATTTAAGTTATCCTCATTTTTGGTTCTTATTCATAAGACGGAAGTGGCCATGTGTATGTATTTTTTTGAATACCTGTATTTGATGGATTCCTAAAACCAGAATTATTGCATCATACATTAATCCTATTTCATCCTTTTGAAAACTTCTCAGCTGTTTTTATAGCAGTTGAATTTTTAAAATTAGTATGAGTGATGCATACAATCTCTGATTTCTATAAATCTTCAACAGAAATTCCTTTCCACTGAGGAAAAAGAAAGAATTAGTATAGCTTATCTTAGCAGGTTAAAATGGTAGCATGTTATGACTTTGAGTACATTTCTCTAATTACTGGTAATTTTGTGTACCCTTTCATGTGTTCATTTTTTATTTGCTTATTTTCTTTGGATAATCATCTATCTTTTAAAAACTTTTAAAATTTGATTGAAGGTTTTCTGTTATTGAATCAAAAGTTTTCATATAATCTAGATATTCAACTTTGAGCAGATAAATACCTGTAAATATTTCCTCCCATTACATATGTGGTGGTTTTACTTTCTTGATGTGTCCTTTGGTGCACAAAAGTTTAAAATGTTGATGAAATCCAATTAATCTATATTTTTCTTTTGCTATTATATCTTAGAACCCTTTTATTTTGTTTGTTTGTTTTTCTCCGGTACCGGGAACCGAACTCACGACCTTGCGCTTGCCAGGCAGATGCTTTTGCCACTGAGCTAAATCCCCAGCCCCTCTTAGAACCCTTTGTAATATTCAATGGCATGAAGAATTATCCTTTTCAGAGCTTTAGTTTTATATTTAGATTTTTTATTCAGTCTGAATTGTGCTTTTAGATTTGTCTTATTTACTTTAGTTGTTGCTGAGACAAAATATCTGACACTCAAAGATAAAGTAGAAAATGTTTATTTCAGCTTATAATTTGTAGAAGTTTCAATCCATAATTGGCACTCTAAATGCAGGGTCGCATGGCAGAGGGACATCACAGAGGAGAAAGAGTTTGTAGAAGCATAGGTCACAAAAGCAGAAATCAAGTGGCAAGAGACAAGCACTGACCCTCTTTCTGTCCCTTACATCTTATCCAGACTACCCACCTTTAAGGTGGCTGGCACTCACACCCAGGGAGGGGAACCCTTAAGCATATCCAGAACTATGCCACGCCAGTCAGAGAACTAATTTAGTAATCACACACCCTGGACACTAACATCACACACTCCATCTCCAACCACCTCCAAAATCCCTCACCTATGACCACATGAGGTTTTGCGGGACATCTAGACACAGACAATAATAACACTGTGTGAGGTTTAAAGTTCCTTTCTTTATTTTGCTTTACAATGCATAGATCTTCCAGGGCTATTTGTTGAATGGACTATTCTCTCTTCCATTCTTTGATGTTACTGCACTTGTTGACGGTCAAGTGGTGATAGATACAATGGTTTTTTTTTCTGGACTTTGAATCAAAATTGGTTCATTTACTTATCTATCTTGGTGGAAGTTCCCAGTAAAACAAATGCTCTATCACTTTCTACTCAAAATTATATCATCTTGTGTTTCTTTTATTATTTTCTTTCATCGTTTTCATTCTATCTTTCTCTCTTTCTTCCTTTCTTTGCTATGTTTTGTTTTTCTGAGACACAGTCTTGCTGGAATTCATTGTAATCCTCCTGCCTCAGCGTCCAGAGTTGTAGGATTATAGACATGTGCCACCACAGTCAATATATTATCCTGTATTTCTAAAATTAGAATATTTTCATAATATTGTATATCACTGATATGGAAATTTGTAGCTCTATAATAAATTTTCCAGTATAATTTATGGCTCTATAATAAATTTTGCAGTCATACATATTAAGGTTTATTAAAGATATTATATTTGAACAGAAAAATCACTTAGTGTACTTTTAATGGCCCTTCATAATTTGCTTTCATTCCTACATATTTTATATTAAGAAACAATGTTAGTTTTTAAAGGTTTATTGCAAACCAACTCAGAAGAGAAACATCGAAAATAACTTTAAGACCAATACTGGTGTTTCACAATGAGTTTTTATTTAACAAAATTAAGCATATTTCTGCCATTATATTAGCTTTTCACTTGGTGTATACAATCAAAACCTTAACTGGTACTGCAGGCTTTCAACGTAATGTTTGCTTTTATAAATTTCAGTTTTAAATATTGATCCTCTAGAATGTTGTATGAGATATGAGAAAAAAAAAATTTATGTAACAGTTAAAGGTAAAGTTTAATTGATCATCATTAATTCTAGTTTTCCCAATATCGTTAAGATGTAAATAGTATATGCATCTTACAATGAAAGCAATTCATTAAGACAGTTTCTGTAAACCATCTCACTTAGATGCAAAAGTTCTAAATCTTAGCCTGGCCTGAAAAGATCCAGCTTAACTACCTTCGACCTCCCATTCTGTGCACAAACACAGTGTACGGACACACTTTCCTGAGTCCATCTGCAAGATTTTCTTTAACCCTGTGACTGTGTTGTCATTGCTGTCACCACTCTGTCTTTGTTCCTCCTCAAATCAGCTAATGCAAACTTCCATATCAGGACTTTTCTACATATTGATTGGAATTTTCTCTTCTTTTGACTTATGCATTGCTAGCTTCATTCTCTCTGTCAGGCCTCCAGCTATATTAGTTCATTAGTATGATTTTATTCAGACACCCTACTTAATATTGAAATCAACTCTCTTCCACAAGAGCACTCCAAGAATTACCTACCATTGGAGGGTTAACTCTTTTAAACTTCAAATCTTTACAGAATGATGCATTTGTAATCTAAAATACAAATTTCATGTGATATAAAATTTCCACAAAAGTTTCTAAGCCCTTAGGCTCATTTCCCATACTTTTATAAGTCCAGAAAAACCACATAGTTGTGTAGAAAAACATTGTATCTCATAGACTAGTGCATAAATATTAGGTGGAGTGGGAGTCATGTTAATGTGCAAATTCCAGTTCGTAGATACTGATGAAACCAGAGATTGACATTTATAACAGGTCCTTTTTCATACCTGTGCTTGGAAAGCAGAGCCTTAGCAAAGATTAAAGCACCATTTGTTCTGGAACTCTCAGCTGAGGAGACTTTGAATGAAGGAGGGAAATGGTAAGTTGTTTGATTTTGATTTGCTAGACACCAGCTTTACCTTGAAAGATTGTGAGGAAAAATCAGAATAGGATGGATTGCCCTCAACCTTTCTCAACTCCCATAAACAGATGCCTCTTTTGTGCTTTTGAGTCACATCGTCTGGGCTTCAGTGGCCTTTCACTTATCCAGAGCTTTATAACATGGTGGAATACTTCAGCCAGTCCCTAAAATGGGGGAGACCACAGAAAGAAGGAAAGGTGCTAAAAAATAAAAGAAACAGAAATGGAGTATCAGAGGGTACTCAAGGTCAATATTCATGCTAATAAATTAATTATTTAGCCTCCTTTTAAACTTTATTTTCCTCCATCATCATATTTAAATTGTTTGTGTTTTATTGATCTCTTCCATCATTATAATATACATAATTAATTACAAAGACTGTATGTTTTATCCTCTAACAAAAGAATAATGCTTAACACAAAAGGTAGTTGCCAAATTACTCTTTTGCAAATAAATGTGTCAAACGGCATCTGTATAGATAGATTACATGCAAAATGAGACATTTAAATCAACTCTTCTTTAATCTTTGTTATAGTCATATTTTTCCTGTGGTGAGGCATTTTATTTTGCCAGTTCTTCAAATAAGAGTATTAGATGTTTACTGGCCTTATAAAAGCTTTGGGATTAGCAATTCATTAGCATTATACTTTAATGAACCAAAGCCAAAAATAAGCTAAGTGTGAATTTGAAGCAATTTGCAAAAAGTTGAGGTATTCAGAAAATAAAATTTTAAGACACAAAATGCATATATTTTATTCAATTTTGATATTTTCCTATTATGTAAAAAGTAATTTGGATGGCTTGCAATAGTATCACTGTATCATTCACCATGTTTTATGTCACCTACTGAAAATAGTAACAATTAATGTCAGATGTGACTTGTATTCACATTGTAACTAGATCTACACAACTTTTCCTAAGGGTACATATGAGATGATTTCAGTATTTTGAAAGTACCTTTTACATTTTAAAATGCCTTATTTTGTCACATTAAAATTCATATCTATTAATGTATCTGACATTATAGCTTTATGATAACATGCCTATAAATAGTGTTTTCATTTTGTTTAATAGTATATATACTAGCTATTTTATTTATATCATTTATTTTCCAGCAGAAAGAATAATCAATTTCAAATTTGTTTTATGTTTACAAACTTTATGTTTAAATATTCCTTTTATCAAATTGATAAGGATTTGGGTTGTTTCTAAGATTTAGCTGTTACAAACTGTCAATATATACCTGGGTGTATATCTACCTGCCTATATCACTGTGGTATGATGCATTTACTTCTTTAGGAAGATACCAAGAAGGGGAATAGCTGAAACAACACCTTTCACAATAGCATTCAAAAAATGAAATGCCTAGGAATCAAACTAACAAAGGAAGTAAAAGATCTCTACACTGAAAACTAGATTACTCTGAAAAAGGAGTTTGAAGATGATACCAGAAAGTGGAAAGATATCTCTTATTTTTATGTAGGAAAATGAATATAGTGAAAATGGCCACACTTCCAAAATTGTTATTCAGACTTAATGGAACACTGACCAAAGCTCCAAAAGCATATCTCACAGAATTGGAGAAAACAATCCTAGAATTCATTTGGAACCAGAAGAGATCTATAATAGCAAAGGCAATTCTAGGCAAGAAACACAAAGCAGAGGACATCATAATCCCTGACTTGGAATTATACTTCAAAGCTACAGTGATAGGCCAGAGATATAGCTCAAGGCCATAAGGACCGGCCTAGCAAGCCCAAGGCTCTAAATTCGAATCCCGATACCAAAAAAAAAAAAAAAAAGAAAGAAAAAAAAAGCTACTGTAATAAAAACAGAGTGCCACTGGGAAAAACCAGATCTGAGAACCAGTGGAACAGATTAGAAGATGTAGAAACAATTCTAGACATACTCAGCCATCTTATCTTTGACAAAGGACCCAAACAGTTTCACTGGTGGACTTACAATTTCATTAATAAATGGTGCTGGAAACACTGGTTTGCTACATGCTGAGGATTAAATGTAGATCCATATCTTTCACCATGCCCTAAACTAAAATATAAAACAGAAACACTAAATCTTCTGGAAATCAGAATAGGTAGAACTTTTAAAAACACTGATGTAAGCAAGCATTTTCTGATCACACAGGAACTATCACAAAAAATCAACAACTCAGATCTCATCTTATTAATGAGCTTTTGCACAACAAAGAAAACCACCAACAGAGTGAAGAGACAGCCCATAGAGTGGAAAAAAATTGCCAACTGTTCCTCAGACAAGGACTATCATCAAGACTATATAAAGAAGTACAAAAAAAGAAAAAAAATCAGACTCCACAGATTTAAAGACCTGGTCCCAAAGTGTGCAGCTGAAATGAACAGACATTTTTCAGATGAAGTAAAAACAGCAAATAAATATATGAAAAAATGCTCAACATCACTGATCATTTGAGAACTTGAATTTAAACAACCCTAAGAGTCCATCTCACTGAAGAAAGAATGGCTGTGATCAACAAATCAATCAATAACAAATGCTGGTGGGAGTGGGGGAAATGAACCCTTTTCCACTGTTGGTGGGTGTATAGACCACTGTGGAAATCAGTGTGGAGATTCCTCAAGAACTAAGACTAGAGGTTGTATTCGATCCAGGTATTTTTGTATTCCTTATATTTTACGTTGTGTGACTTTCCATACTGTGTTGCTGTGTTTGCTAATTTTTCCCTTCACGTTGTTCTTTTGTTGTTGTTGTTGTCAATACTAAGAAATTGTATTTTAGGTTGTAACAATTTGTCTATTTTAAAGAAATGTTCTCTGTTAATATCCTAATACACTAATCTTATAATTTCTATGTCTGTTTAATTTTTTGTGCCTTTGTGTTACATTGCTGTACTTATTTGCATTACTGGTCACTTTTCTTTGTTTAACAGACATTAAAGAATTTCTAATTTGGGGTGGTTTTTTGTATTTTTTAACTACACTTAACTTTTCTCAAGTAAATTACTTAGGAACAATATAATCTTTCCAAAAATACATAATTCTTGGATCTACAGGGCAGTCATTTTTACTTGACAGGACAATAAGGCCATAGACTTTAAATGTGTTATGTGATTCCCAAATAGTATAAGCTGTTTTCTCCTCTTGCTAATTAAATTCAAATTACTGAGGCCTTGCAAGCCCCGTAGCATTTTGTTGCTGTTCTTTGCGGGGCCACCTCTCAATAGTCTCTGCTTTGCGCACATTCCTTCACTGGTATCTAAGACATACTCATCTTAAGATCGAAAGGAAACGGGTATTCCACGAGTCACCCAGACCAGCTCTTTGTGCAGAAATCTCTTCACGCATTTGTCTCTTTCTAGTTCACAGCCGTGTGCTCTGTGGACGTTGCTTTTGTCGCTAAAACTATCATCTGTTTCCTCAACTCAGACATTGTTTTTTTTGTTGGAATCTCCCCTCTGAATTCTGGGCCCTCAGAACTCTCTTTCCAAGCAGTGAAGTAGAGAAAATAAAGTAATTGTTTTTACTCCTTTATGCCGCTGTTCAGTGGTCATTATTTAAGGTTTGAATCCACTTTTTTCATAATTTTTCTAGTTATTCATATGCAAAAAAGAAAGTGAATTTAGTCATTATTATTTTGTCTTTTCCTGAAAAGTGTCTCTAAATTTGTTGTCAATTTTAAATGTGTAATGGCGTTGATACTTTAAAACATTTTGGGACAATATTTTATCAAAATTTACCACTTTACTATTTATTAATTAAAATAAGTTTATATATGTATATATACATTAAGGCAAATTCCTTAAGGACAAGGTCTTCAGCCTCAGGCATCTAACAGGTATGGAAGGATTTGTCATTACAATTTGTGTGGAGGTAAATGCTCCTACCCGCAATCAGTATGAGGGACTCTGCAAATGTCCTGGGTACTTCTCTACCACTTTAAAAATACTTGGTCAGTTTATGCTTTAATTTTGATGAAAATGTCCAGATGCACCAAACATTTATTACATTATGTTAGGTCAGTTATTAGTGAAGACATTTTATCCCAGTCTTTTTATAACATTAGCCTAATAATATATTTCCCAAATTCAAACTACTTCATCTAAGAATCCCATTTGTAGACATTCACTGTATAATTTTTTCTTTTCTTTATTCTTTCTTTTTTATTTAGTTACTTGTGGTAAAGTAAATCAGATTGTATTACCTCTTTGCTAAAACTCTTTTGTGACCTTCTGGTCTGCCTTAGAGAATCAAACTGTTAACAGAGACTAAAGATGCCACATTATCTATTTATATCAATGATCTCATGTTTTGTCTTTCTCATTATAAAATCTTCCTTTAAATTATCTTAGTGTTTTAAATTATTCCACCTATTTGTTTGACTATTTGCTTTGTCTTTTGTAAATTTATAATTGTTTATCTTTTATAAATTTATAATTATTTTAGATTTTATACTATATATATTTAGTTTAAATTATTACCAACTTCCTTTAAGTTTTATCATGTTACTTCCTTTATAATACAAACACCCAACAGCAGTATATTCCACTTATCCCAACTTCTGTTCCATTTTTGAAGGAATTGCTTTTGTAAAAAAGAAAGTGTTTCCAGACAGCAACCTTTATCTACACAAGAAAATGGAAGAGTACTGAATATGTTATCTTAGTTACCTTTCTCTTTTTACTGAGACAAAATACTCAACACCTAAAGTTAAGGGAGGAAAAGTCTGTGTAGCTCACAGTTTGTGGACGTTTCATTATTGGCTGGCTCCAAGGCAGGGTGGCACATGGCAGAGGGGCAATATTTCATGGTGGCAAAAGTAACAAAGCAACGAGAGAAAGGGAGACAGCCTCTTCTATCCCGTATATTGTATCCAGGCTACTGGGATTAGGGTAGTGAAGGTCCTATCAGTGGACTGATCCAGCAATCACCCATCCTTAAACCCAGCACCCTTAATCCTAGCATTGCACTGCAAATCAGTCACAAACTCTAGATTCAGGCTGCCCCTGGAAAAGCCCCCCTAAAAGTGCATGAGCCTTTGGGGAGATCTGTAGACACAAGCCATTACATAGTAACTATGATTGCAAATTTAAAATAGTTTTATTATTTAGAATATTTTAAAGGTAATTGACTCTTTAATGCAAAAATAAGAACACTGTCATGCCACTCCAATTTCACTGTGTATAGATATTGATCGATATTCATAAGCACAATAGGATCATCTTACTTCAGGTTTAGTTTGACTTTCTTTTTGCCTGAAGTCATGGCATTTACACCCCATACACTCACATATAGTTCTGGCTCATATTTTTCTCTGGCAGTCTCAGCCTAACTTTCATCTTTCAGTGTGCCATTTTAACTCATCTCGTTTAACCAATACCCTCACTCAACAGTCTTTATTTTCATAGTCACCTTTCCCTTGATTTGTAATTGTATATTTGATTTGACACTTTTAAAAATGATTCTCCATTAGTTCTATGAGTTCCATGGAAAATGAAAGCATGGTTATTGTTTTATGCATTTGTCCTGAATCTAAATAACAGCTGTGATTTAATCACTGAAAAATTGTGGAGCACATGCAGAATGTACCTAGAAAAAAAATTCCTTATTAAGTTAGTTTTCCTATTGAGACAAATAAATGCCCTGGAAAATAATAGTTCAGCTGCTCTATATAATAAAATTTGTCATGTGTAGTAATTTAGATTTTCTTTATTTTGTGTTGTGTTCAACCTACAAAATAAAATAGGGCAATATATTTTGTCTTTAACACGTTGGAACCTAGAAGAAAAGTTTCAATACCATTTTAATAATATCTCTCCAGCTTCTTTTATGTGATTCTGTCAACATTCCTCAGTGTTTCAGCCCTTAAAATTTTTTTTCCTGATTTGTTGCCAAAGGAAACAGTATGGGGATTTATACATGGGCAACTTATATATATATATATATATATATATATAAAACATTTTAAAAAATAAGTTGTACCTTGGAGCTATTCAAATCATTGTGTCACTTGCAATGCAAAGGCCATGTGCTAATATGTCATTACACATATTTTTAGGACTGAGAATAGGCAGAGTTTGACAATCAACTGACAAGTGAGTCTATGCAGAGAGATATTAATGGACATCAAAACCACATAGGCTCAACTCGGAGTGCTCTTTTCATTGAGTGGTTGCAGATGCTCATAAACATGCAGCATGAGACCTGTTGCACAGAAAGAAGTGGCTGGAATGTTCACCACACTATAATGAAGAGGGAAATTCTAGGATTTTTTCTCCAAAAATACTAGCATTTGTACACTAATTTTAAAAACTTGTGTGTTTTAACTATAAATGACATATGTATGTATATACATATACATATGTATCTGTGATTTGTTTAATTTATATTTCATAAAGCAAAAAGCTTCAAGATTATAGTACCAGACAATGATATTTCTCAAAAGGATTGTTTTGGTTCAACTATCAGGCATTCAAATAAGCCATGTATTTGGATACATTACTAATCATATCATGGACCATATCAGAAAATAAGAAAAAAACCAAATACATTTTTTAGTATTTAGTTTAAACCCAGCACTGGATACTTTACTTTCTTTTATATAAACAGTTTGAATGGAAAATTTTTTCAAGCTGAAGTTCTCTATTTCTCTTGGAAAAGATTTCATCACCTAAAGATTCTGTGAAAAATGTTTCCACCAAAATTCCCTAAATTGCTGTGCAAATAAGTAGTCTGTTAAAATATCTCATCTGGAAAATATATTTTGATTAATGAATTACCTGTTAATATAGAAAGTTGTTTATATGCTTCATTTAAAAAAAATACACCAAATGATAGCTGAAAACTATATGTAAAATTTGTTTGTTAACTTCTAATGTAGATTTAATTTCTTATAACTTTTATAGAGAATGTGAGAGTATAATTATTTGACATGGAAAAAAAGTAGAGCACAGTAGTTTTTGAGAATAAACAAAAATTTTGTTAATGATAGTGATAAAAATCAAACTATGATTATTTAATACTGATATATCAATGGTCCTGCTTTCCTTTGAGTAAACTTCTCAAAAAGAAATTTATGACAGGTACGCTATGGCATTCAAAGCACTGAAACCCTTTTTTTCCTCCTCTTAATTTTCACAAGGATTGCCAAGGTATTGATTATCACTAGCAAAGGCTTTACAGATGTAGATTGGACAAATTCTTCCTTCCCCTTGGAAAAGAACACGAAGTAATTAGGCAGGCTGTGACTTTCTGAAATAAGAAATTCTGGAGTGCACTGTACTCAATAAACCAAGGGAATTTTCATGAAAACTTAAAATTGGCAATGTGTAAACCACAATATAATGCAATTGTTTTAAAACTTGATCTCAAGAGCAGTCTGTAACATTTCATTCATTTAATTTCTAGAGGATTTTGACTAAACTGAATCAAAACAATGTAATTCTAATCAGGATACTTAGAAGAGTAACAATACATTTCAACTTATACTTTTACAGAACTTCTTCCATATCATTCTATTAACTTACATTGAAGTTTTATTAATTCATTTCTAGCATGACATTTCGCTAGCACCACTTACGACCATGTTGCTTCCTTTTAAATACTTTTTTTTTCAAATATCATTGTAATGACTCATTTTGTGTGTCAACTTGTGTTGCTGTGGAATGTCAAAATATTTGCTCACACATAATTCTACATAGTTCCAAATGATAACTTCCATGAGATTAATGCTTTAACTAAAGTAAGTAACATTCCACAACGTGACTATGAGTGACTACTCATTTGGTTAGTCATTGATGTGAATGCCTGAAGAGAACAAAAAGTCTAGGCTTAGCCATAACAAAGAACAACAAGGACAAAGACCGGAAAACTTACTCTGGACTTGATCCACAGCTTTGGGATTCCTGAGTGTCCGGGTGCCAGTCGAGGCTGGAACTACATGGTTGGTTCTGCACTGGTGGATAAGGAAAGAGAACACCACTGGTCTCCGCACCTGGGGTAGGCAATAAACGGAGATTCAAGAATCCCTTCCTTGAGGATGATCCTGAGAGGCCACACTTCACTGCAAGTCTCTCATTAGCCATGTTTTTCTTGGATTCTCTATTTTGTTAAAATATAAATGATAATTTAAATTGTGCAGAGTGTTCCTTATGCTTAGTTGTATAGTAGTATACATGTTTAGAAAAGAAAAAAAAGAGAATATTATTTATTGACTAACTTTGTCACCCCAGTATAGATATTATTCTCAATGAGTGCAACACATATCTATATGATCACATATCTATTCCATTTAAAAGAGTGCCATTTAACATTGCCAAATCTTAGAATTACAGACTAAATGTACAAAAATAAGGAAATGTTTCCTATTTTCTCTTCAAAATGTATCTCGTTTTTTTGGAAATGTGCCTTGTAAAGGAGGTGACAGGAAGTAGAAGTATTAATTGAAACATTTTCAATACCATACCATATCAGAGATTTGGGTCATCTAGTGTGAGGTGCATACATACATAATACAGACTGTTTTGCCTCAATTTACTATTTTATTGACTAAGTTTATTTGTATATTTTAAGTATATTTCTTTATAAGGAATTTGTTCCTGTATCTTGTATAACTTCTTTTTTTTCCTTATTCTTCTACCTGGTTTTTTGTTACATTTTTTCTTTTTAAATTTTTGACACATAATAGTTGCATATATTTATTTATAGGGTAAAATTTGATAGTTTGATAAATGCACACATTGTATAATTGTCAGATGGAGGTTATTAGTGTATTCTTCAAATTAATCATTTATTATTCTTTCATTGGAAGAACATTCAAAATCTCTTTATCTTGCTATGTGAAGTATGAAATGCACTGTTATTAGATCTCAGTTGGACAATAGAGAGCACACAGGGGAAGATAGTAAGGGGCAGAGGAAAAGAGAGGGAGAGAGAGACTTATTAACAGGAGAGCACCAAAAAGGTTTTACCTTAAATATCTATAGAATTAGGCAATGCAGTTATTTTTAGGTAATGTTTAATTAGACAAAGTCACAAAGATCTTATAAAATACATATGCTTTGTACTGAGAGAAATGTAAAATCCAACAACAGTATCAAATTTAATTGCAAATAGTAATAAGATGATCCTGGTTTTATTAACTTTTCAACTTATTCATATGTATTTTTACTACATTATAATAGATCAATAAGTTATTTATATACCTATTGAAGTAAAAACTTTTGAGATATTCATGCACGTATTTCATTTAAGAAATTCAGACAATATAGTGAAATACTCATTTATACAATTTAGGGATACATACACTAAGTTAGAATTTGTTTGACTCGAAGTGTTTTACTTATTTTATCTTCCACTAGGCTCAGTGTTTCTGTTTTAATGTTTAGGTCTTTTATCCATTTTGATTGCAGTTTGATACATTCTGAAAGATATACATCCTTTTCCAATCTCCTCCAAACAGATATCCAGTTTTCCCAGGATCATTTTTCAAATAGGCTATCTTTCCTGCAATGTGTAATTTTGGCCCCATCTGTCAAAGATAGAACAGCTAATGTGTCAGGGGATGTTTCTGTATCCTCTACTCCATTCCACTGATCCATGTGTCTGTTTTTGTTCCAGCACCATACCGTTATTCTGGTAGTATAGTTTGAAGTCAGGTAAGGTGATGTCTCCTGCTCTGTTCTTGTTGCCCATGGTTGGTTTTGGTACTCTGGGTCTTATGTTTCCATATGAATTTTAGGATTGCTTTCCCTAATTCTGTGAAATATGCTGTTGGTATTTTGATTGGGACTGCATTGAATTTTTATAAAAGTTTTGGGAGTATGGCCATTTTGACAATATTGATTCTGTCTACCCAGAACCAGTGGGTACCTTTACATTTTCTGATTTCTTCTTCAGTCTTCCTTGTCAGAGTGTGGTAGTTTTCTTTACAAATGTCTTTCACTTCTTTGTTTAGGTTAACTGCTAGGTATTTCATTTTTTCTTGACACTACCATGACTGGTATTGTTTTTATAATTTCCCTCTCATTAGTGGGGGTCAGGAATACTATTCATTGATTTTGTATCTTGCTATATTACTTAAGTCAGTTATTAAATTTAGGGGTTTTTGGTAGTTTTGCAGGTCTTTTATGCAGAGTATCATGTCATCTGGAAGTAATGATAACTTGAGTTCCTCTTTTCCTGTACATATTCACTGTTATTTCTGTTCCTATTATACTATTGTGATACATGCATAGCAGTGCTTATACCAGCAAAATTCATAAAAGTTAAATCTTGAAAGCAGTTTGTATACCCATCACCAGAAAATTGGATAAAGAAAATAATGTGGTATCTGCACATAAGGGAGTACTATTTGTCTTAAAGAAGGACACATTTGAGATATTTGGAGGAAAATGGATGCACCTGGAAAATATAATTTTGAGTGAAATAAATCAGACATACAAGTTTAAATACCTTATAGTGCCAAATTTGAGCAAGCCAAAGCACATTCAGCACAATAAAGGATGGATAGAAGGAGACAAGAGGATGGATCTCTTGCAAGTGGGAAGTGGTCCAAGAGAATAGGGGTGAAAGGATAAGAGGAGGGGGAGGTGAAATAAGTAGAATAAAGTTATGTCTAATAACTACCTCAAGGAGCCTAACAACCTCAATAGATATAAACATTGCATGTCATAAACATAAAATAAGAGTAATAATGTCAAGGAGAATAAAAATGGAAAAAGGGGAGTTTAGAGGAGGAGAGAGGGAGGTATGAGGGAAGCAGAAGATGATTTAAAAAAAAATAAACAAGCTGTAAAGCTGTGTTATGGAAATGACCCACTCCCCAAGATGACTGTAAACTGCACGTACTACAAACATGTGGTAGTAAAAAAACAATTGGATTTTGCTGTAAGTTTGACAGGAAAAATAAAAAAATGGAGAGTATTTGGGGGGAATTACTGGCGATGTGTCTTTTATTGTAATAAATTTTCTAAATTTAAAAAAATGTACTTGTGTGAATTTACAGTTCATAAATTTTATATAAAATGTTTGATGATTCATTCAGTTCTCACATCTTAAAATTAACATGTGCATAATAATTAAGGGGAAATTAATGTATTAGTCATAAATATGAAAGTTTCTATATCTAAGTCAAAAGAAAATCTCTCAAATCTTATTGTGAAGGGAAATTAACTTATAGCCAATGAAACTCAAACTTTCAAAAGCAGTATGTATATACTGGAAAGATCAAAATAGGCTTTCATTTTGCTGAATTGCCTACACACATTGGAATCTTGCAATAAATAATTAAAAGTTATCGTTCAATTGATGAATAATAATGTATAATTATTTTTCTGAGGGATTATTTATGAAATTATTTTATGGACATAACAAAAGCATTGTGAAGTTCCTGAACAAAAAACATGCAATATTTCTATCAAAGAAAGTTAAAGAAAAAGGAAATTTAATCCAAAATGGCCTTTCATTTCAGATGTGAGAATATTTTTTCATTGAATCCAAAGAAAGTCACTGCTAGTCATTTCAGACAATCATTAAGCTTAGAGCAAACAAAGATGTAGCCACTAGATTTGGGCCTATATTGGCATGTGCAGAGTGCCCTGCCACTTCCCACAAACATATAAAACTGGAAAATTCTACTGATTCCGGAGAAATCTGCTAGACTCTCCACTAGGTCATAGCCTTTATACTGTTAGTGGGTTGATTTGGTATAAACTAGACAGCTCTTCTGTGCTGGGGTTTCCCATTTTATAAGATGAGGGAACAAAATGGCATAAAATCACTGGAAAGATTAAACTATTTAGACGAAAAAAATTTAAGGTTATAGTTAGATCACAGTAAGTGTTCAATAAACATAGGTATTACTTTCAATGTTCTGTTAATTATTTGTTAGTACTTCTTTCCCTTAATCTTCTGTGCTGAAGGGTGTCTATCATTGAAAACTAGAATTTCTCTGATGGTAGTGAAAACATTTTTAGTGTTCAAAACAAAAGAAAAAAAATCAAATGTGTCTTATAGGGAGGTAGAATTGTTTGTCCTGATGACTATGAAGTTGTTTTTGAAATACAGAGAGGCATGTGCCCTGACCTGTGAATCAAAGTGTAAAGTCAGCCTCTTTTTTCAGTCTTTGTCTGAATGACATGAAAAGATTAATCAGGTAGAGGAATAAATAAAGCTAATTTTTTTCTGTGTATTTACCCAGAAACCAAATCAGTGCACATCTCTACTTAATCACAAAAAGTTTTAGATGAATAACTGCATGTGTTTTTGAAAGGAGGTAGTATCTCAGCCTTTATCTAGTCATCAGTCAATTTTTGGTAGATTGATTCTTGCGTGTGAAATTTTTGAAGCATATCTTTGATGCTCTTCCTATACTATAACTTGTTCCATTTAGTTTGTAAAGAACAAATAACTGACTTTTGTGCCAATAATATGGCTTTTTACCAAAAAGTCATAAAAGAGAGCAAGGAGATTAGTACTTATTGAACCTAGAAATCAAAATAATCCAAAATGTTACCTCTAAAAAAGTTTCATTACCAGAGTAGTAATGTAAAGAAATAAATTAACTTTCCCTAAAACTCTTTTTACCCTTATATTTGTATATCTCTGGTTTATCTCTGGTTTTTCACATGCTCCCAAATAAAATATTTCCTACAGATAAAGGCAAATGAACTTCTTGTGTACACAGCACCAGAAGGTACACTCCATGGAACAGGGGTAAATGTGAAAATGTGTGACAATAGTCGTCTGACTTTATCTTAGCTTTGTTAATCTATTAGAATTGACACATTATCATGAATTTTATTTATAGCCTAATGAATTTTAAACCTTACTACAGAGTAGAAAAAAATCTTCTGGGTAATTCATGTAAAATATAGTATTATAAAATTATGAAGATTGCTGATTTTGATTCAGAATTCCAGAGAATGATATAGATCATAACTTTAATAACAGTTGAGTTCTAAAATATATTGTCTGGTCTTATTTTCCCTGGTTTAAGATCATTAAAAGGTTCTACTGATGTTATCATTAGCCAGATAATTCTAAAATAGTTAATTAGCATAGAATTCATAAATCTCATTGCGGTAAAATTCAGTGGATACCAAGGATATTGCAGAAATAATTAGGCATGTTACACTTCAGGAAATTTACTCCCTAATGACTTATTGCAAGAAAAGATGTTGGAAACTAATTGGGGTGAAATAAAGTCTTCCATATTTGCAAATTTCTTACAGCTTTCTTAGTCATGGGTGTGATTAATGCTTAAGACATACATGATTTGCAATTAAATATTATGATGAAATTTTATTCAATTTAGCTGGTTTCCCTAAGTAAGAAATACTTTTCTAAGATTTCTGAAAGGAATATAATAGATACTTTGAAAAGTGAGATCACAGAAAAAATTATGCATAAAATATATGAACTCCAAAGACAGATAATAAACATATCAGAAGATCTCAATGTACAAAGCAAAAAGAATATACAAAATGTGCGGGTTTGAAGAAAAAAAGAAGTAATGGGAAACCTGTCAGAGGAGGAAGGCAAAGACAAGAAAGAATTTTTATACTTTGCTTTAAGAACAGACTATGTGTGCAAACGTTAGATGAACGGTAGTAGATATTGTAGAGGTAAGCGAAGGATGACCACCTACAGCATCTCGGATATAGCAGTGAGATGACAGAGATTTAGCGGCAGCTGATTCTACATTTTGATTACATGAAAACTAACTGTGAATGATGAAAATGGAAGATGAATGTAATGTAATTCACAGTGAAGGCAGGTTCCTTTCCTTTTTAAAATATGACAAATGTTTGAAAATATAGGCAGAAGTTAATTAGAGAAAATTTTAAAACACAGGAAAAATTAGCTAACAATGTGAGATCTGAAAAGAAGAAGCGAGGAAAATAACCCAGCTGGCAGTTATGTAGATGGCAAACTCCAGAGTATCTGAGGAGAAAACATTTATTCACGGCCTATTTTACTAAGCACTTGTGGATACCTAAGAAGTCTGAATTTATTTAAAAGCTGTGGCCTTATTATTTCCTATGGTAATAAAATGTTACTTTTTCAAACAAATGTCTGAGTTATTAATAATTGATCATAAGAAGAAAGTTGTCTATCTCGTATATTTCTTTCCATTTCCCTCCTTCAATTCATTGCTCAATTTTTGTCAGTAAACAAATGTTTCCCAAATACTTATTATACATCAGACACTATTCTTGGCACAGTGAACTAAATGAAGAAGAAGACAAAAAGAATTCCTGTTTTTAATACTTTCACGTTACAGGTAGGTCCTATAAAAGTAAATGTATGAGAAAATAAAATGACTTCATACTGTATTCTGTCTTCAGAAGAGTCGGGAAGAAGGAAAGTACACAACATGGTTGACAGCAGCTATAGAGCCATATTGGCTAAGGAAATCTGAAAGTATTTTTTTAGAAGATACTTGATGGAAAATGTCTGTACAAGATACAAAACCATAGAATTCTGTAGACAGAGCATTCCTACAAAAAATAACTCTGTCATGTGATTTATACAAGAACTAAGATATTTAGAATCTTTAAAACATACATTTTAAAAAATCAGGGTTCAGGAATATAAGAGTAAAGTTTGTTTAGAAGGGGTTTCATTCAGAGGAAGAGCAGTGTCAGAACATGTAAAATCGTAGCTGTGAGGACTGCTTGGATGAGAGGTGTGTTGTAAAGTTAAGAGGGGACATAGGGGCATCCCAGATGATACCAAGTGTTAGGCAGACAGCTATAGAAGGTGATTATGTTTAGTAAGTTAAAGAGGATTTAGGTGTATGACATTTTGACAAGTGTTTTGTATAAAAATCAATACAATCTTTTTAGTGATAGAGACAAAAATGAGAAGGTGGATACAGAAAACTGTTGACAGCTGAAGGAGTAAACAGCAGAGAGACTGAGAAGGGACAATAATATATATATATATATATATATATATGACAAATATGTGTACATATATACATGCTTATATGTTATCAATGTGTACATATTTGTATGCCCATACATATATTTATACATCAAGCTCCAGAGTTTCATGAATGAGAGCACAGTGTTCCTAAGGGTAAAGTGGGCAGTGACAATCCTTTCAAATGACACAGATGAGACAGCCACAAAAATGAGTGTAGATTGAATATTGACTCAACTATCAGAACAGCCACTGATTTTTTTCATTAGAATATGTAGGAAAAAAATCCCCTTAAAGTTCCCTTAGGGAAGAATGGATAAAGTGTTTTGCATGCACATTTTTGAAAAAAATGCTGTGCAATAAATACAGCTTGGTGGAATTAGTGGTCATGCTCAGTAGTTTGAAAATTATATGGGTTTATTTTTAATGTGAAGTTGAATAGTGGCATTTTTTATGACACAAGCAAGCATTTAAATTGGTTTGTAAATATTAATAAAAACAAACTTTTATAAGCACTTAATATGTTTTAAGTCTACTGTAGAGAGTTTCTCTTATCACTACTGTTTATTGTTTACAATTTTGCTGAGGAAGAAAATAGTATATAAAAATATGTTACTCAAATTTTTATTACAGAATTGAGAGTAAAAACAGTTTAGAATCTGAGAAGCAATCACACAAACAAGGAGAGAGAGAGACTGAGAGAGAGAGAGAGAGGGAGAGAGAGAGGTCATTGTTTCCAGAGGCTGAAGAAGAGAGGATGAAGTGGGTGCTGAGAAATGAATTTCACCTGTTGCTTAAGGTCTTGACACTGAAACATCCTAATCTGAAGCTTATGAAAGTTGAAGGGTGGCGGTCAAAAGAAGCTAAAGCATTTTAGAATTATCAGTAATAACGCTGCAACACTCATAGTACAACAGGAGCAGAAGCGGAGGTAAAAAAGAGTCCCGCGAAAAAGAACCTACAAGATTTAAGAGCGGCGTTCCACTTGAAGCTGCAAATGATACTTTGTGGTTGGGTTTTTACTTTTATATCTTTGGTGAGACTTTACCAGGATTTTTAAATTTTCTACTAGATAGTTAATACAGACCGAAGGGAAAATATGAAACAGGTACAAAAGACATAAAAAAAAAAAACAAAACCAAAAAAAAAAAACAAAAAAAACCCTCCAAGGTTTAGTGGGGTTTAAGAACAGTGACGCACCATAGGAAGAATGAGACAAGTTTTCACAGAAGCAGTGCCAGTTAAAGAGGGCTTTAAAAAGTGGATGGGGATTTAATTACTGAGGATTAGGAGGGCATACGATGTACTGTAGCTAGAAAACGCATCCTCACACCACAAACCTACTTATTCATTCCTCCTTTCATTCCTCTAACATATATTTACTGACCCATTGTGCTAACAGAATTTTAAGGTATTATAAACTAAAGCATGAGAAAGAATGACGACAATAATAACATAATTTATTAGCATTTCATGAATGTCAGTTCTTGAAAGCAGTTATCCAAATGATATTTCAGGTTTAAAAGAATTTATTAGGAAAATTGATATGATAAAATGCATAAATTAATTTACTTTACACAGTACAGATCACCATATACATGACATGTATTTTTGAAATATACACATTATAAATATATCAAATATAAAAATTGTATGCATTTTAATTGTAATGTATTCAGTTGTCTGAAAAAGTATTTATATCTTACCTGTTGTAGGTTTCTATATTTTAAATATATTATTTAATCTGTAGCATAATTTAAATTGTTGTGGTTTAACAATGCACCCATTTACATAATTGTTTATATAAAGCATGGCCTTTTATGAGGATCTAGACATTAAACCTACTTACTAAAGCCCCCCTAGAATATTTGAAAATGATTAATTTCAACTGGGGTTTCAGAGCAAGTTTAATTTTAAAAACTAGATGGCTTAATAACCTACAAACAAGACTCATCCTGTACTACTGACTTATTTTGGTTTCATTTTACTTAACAAGATATTTTATCCAGTTTTTTCTATGTAGTCATTTTTGATTACTAGTGTTGTGTTATCCTGAGGCTTACATATTAGATACTCTAATTTTACTTTATTGATAGATGTAATTTATTCTGATCAAATTTATTTTAGTAAATGGAATCATGTAGTTTTTCCTGATTTCAGATAAAATATTGGCATTTAAAGTAAAATATTTGTAACTGGTTTTCTGTTTGTTTAAAGATATAAATCACATAGCCAACAGCTTTTATTGTTCTTCAATGTTCTCATGCAAGTGTACTTGATCTCAAACTGCAGAATGATATCCACTATTTATGGATTCAATTTTTTAAAAGAGTAGCGTTTCAGTTATTGTTTATTCTCATAATTTTAGCAACTGGACATCAGCAGTTATGAAAAATAAACTCAAGCTGCACACACTGTTTATATTATAATCACTATTTCATTGCTATATGCCTCCATGCTTGACATGCTGTTTTTATCATACTTAGTAACTTCTGCAGGAGGGCTTTCTTATTATCAGATCTGCCACACTTTTGAATTCTGTATTTACCTCCTACCTGGGAAACATACACTTTTGATCATTGTTATTTCACTGTGTCCATGTGCTGCTTTATCTTTTTTCACCTTGTTGTGAAATTCTTAAAATATGTATAAGAGGACTGCCTCCCATGTTGGAAATAATATTGCAAATTACTAGGAATGTACTCATATCTCACAAGTATTCATTGATAGCAATTATTCTCATAAATCATGTGTAGTTATGTTATCCCACATAAACTATGTATTATATCATTAGTACCTCTTTAGAGATGAAGATAAAGATGCAGGTGTAGATATATTTAGGCTCTAATTAAGTCCATTTAAACTGTTTTCATAAAAAGAAAAATGCACTGTCAAATTTAGCATTAACACTTATTGCTATAGAAAAAGATAGGAAACTGTCAGACTTAAAAGTACATAAAGGTAGTATGCATGAAATTTTCGCTGCCAATGTTCTTTTATGAAAAGTAATTAAAGGTTAACTCTTAAACCAAGAGATAGAAATTTCAATGGTGAAAATTTACCCATATTTTAGGGTTTTTCATGTAGTCAGAAGCAGTAAGAAATGATATCGATTGAGTATGGATGTCATACTTATGAGCATAGACACATAAGTAGGATTTATCAATTGAATTACCTCACAGAGTTATGGAGGACATGAATTCCCAAAATAGTCCAGAAGCTGGAAACTCAGCAGTGATGATAGCACAGCCAAGTCTAAGTCAAAAAGATTCAGAATCAGGAAAGCAAGTGGTACAATTTTCTTTTTAAAACTGGGGAACTTCTTTTGTAAGTTGTGGACTCTAAGGGGCAGAGATTCTGGAGCACTGATGAACAGGGGAAAGAGAAGCTTGAGGAGAGAGAACGAATTCACCTTTGCAGCATTAATAGAGAGAATGAATTTACCTTTCCTCTGCTCTTTTGCTCTATCTGGACTCCTAGCTGGTTGATAATACCTGCTCACACTGAGGGTAGCCCTTCCCATATCACCAGCTCACTGGTCAATCTCCCCTGGGAAAAAATTCTTACAGACACATCCAAGGTACAGCTTTCCTGGCTTTCAATTTTACTTTAGTCAACTTGACACAAATTAACCATCAAAATCCATCTAAAGAAAAGAGTTTTGCAGTCCGCTGCCTTCATGGTGCCTGTAATAAGTCTCAGTGGGTAGATACTTGTGGTTTACAGACAGTCACTGCAGATATATACAAACCCAATTTTTTGCATCCTGGTCCTATCCTTTGTAATACACAATACCATAACATCATTTTACCTTTTGTTCTGTTATGAATGACTGATGTAGATAAGAAGTTCAATAAGCTGGAAGTAAGATTCTCAGCTTGCCTGAGTAGATAAACTAGTGTTCTCTAGAGGGCAAGTTTCTTCTAAACACTTGAAGACTTAAATATAGATAAAGGCTAAAAAGTAAATGAAATTCCTAAAACTATATAAAAATGCCACCCCGACAATGTACATGAGTCATGGAGATTTGTTAGCAGTTAGAAGTAAATGTCAGAAACCTGCAAGTGTTAATCTCTGGGCAGTTCATTGACTTCAGAGTTTGACTATAGCCAAATCACTTGGTAGCTAGAACAAAATCAACACAATATATGGGTCTTTAGACAAAAAGAATGGAATCTAGAATTTTGAAAATGTTATTCATGTTGTACACTATACAATAAAGTAAAATTAGATATGAAGAAGAAGAAAAATTAGGTCCATCATTAAAAAGGCAGTCAAAAGAAATGGGTTCTATAAATATTAAAATGATGAATTCACAGGCAGAGACATTTTCTCTTCTAATAAAACTATTTGAAATCGAAATTTTCTTTACATTTGTAACTTTTTGTTCCTACCTGCTTGCATTACATATTTCTTATATTCCATATGAGGAGTTTGAATTAAAAACAATTTTTAAATTCTCACATAAAATTCTCACTATGTAAGAAATGCTGTGCAATTTTCAGAAAATAAATGTTATACTTAAAAAGTAGTGGTCATTCTACAACTAAATGAAAGAAAAAATTGGGCTCTTCTTAAAGGAAGAGTAAAAACAAAAGGGGAACTTCTTTCCCTTTCACAATATCTACTGTACCTTTGGGGTTTTATTTACTCTTTCAGGTTCTAACACTGGAGAGACAATGCAATGATTATACATGTAGGCCCAATTTATGACACTTATTAGTATGGTCTCTAAAGTTTGATCAGGTTTGCATTCTTACATCTGGTAATCTGAACAACTTTGTTGAAGACAGCAATATGTACTATAGCAACCACTGTTAATTTCTATCATTTTGTTTTGAAGCCTTGTATCAATTTTACTGTTTTTGTTTTGTTTTTTGTCTATGTTGTTGTTGTTGTGTTTTTTTTTTCCAATACCGGAAATCATACTCACAACCCCACGCTTGCCAGGCAGGCGCTGTGCCGCTGAACTATCCCCAGCCCTTGTCTATGTTGTTGCTATTTTATTATTTTTTAAATTCTCCTTAAGATAAAAAAATACAGAGAACCTCAGATAACTTCCCAGGGCAATTTTGAGAAATAATTATTAATTGATTAAATCATGTAGCGATTATAGAAAGAAGTGAGAGGTCCATCAACTTCAGTTTTAAACTTTAAAAGTCAATACAAAGAAAAAAGTAAAGCCTGAATAACAAAAAACCTGGGATCAGTGTGTTATAAAACAGTAACAAATACATGACATTGGAAACCAAGAAAGAATAAATTGAGGGAGATAAAACTTTCTATATAAAAAAAAAAGCTACCAAGGTTTGAGAAACACACCTATATACCTCCAAATAATCACCAAGGAACATATCTATAAAGGAGACCAAATCTAGCAATAATCAACCTGCTAAAAGTCAATTATAAAAAGAAATTTTAAAAGCAGCCAGAGAAAAAGTGACAAAGACATAATGATTGAAAGTATGCCTGACTGCTCAGCAGAATCTACATAAGCCAAACTACAACGAAGCAACAGATTTAATACAATAAAAGAGAAAATGGAACTGTGATCCAAAAGCTTTAGATATAAGAAAATATTCTTAAATGTAAAGAAAAAAATTTTGATTAATATAAAATTGAAATTCAGTCACTAGCACATTTTGCCCTATATTGTGAGAATAAGAAGATTTTTTTCCTAACATATGGTAACATAAGATATTAAAATTTGAACTTATAAATTTATAAGCAAGAATGAAAGTTACTGTAAATGGTAAATATGATACGTAATATTTTTATTTATTGAAAATAATAACTGTTAGTATTAATAAAATATTAACTAAAGAGAATGGTATTTAAAAAATAAATATTTTTCAAATTAAGGTAGTAACTGAACAGTCATGGACAAAGTTTTTTTTTTTTTTTTTTTTTTTGGTTTTTCTCAGGTACCGGGAACCGAA
>NW_004955443.1:13333242-13343142 GCF_000276665.1 Chinchilla lanigera | reverse complement strand
CTTCCCTATGTTCTGGACAAAATGCTCTGTTCAATATAATAATAGCAAGACTGTTTCTTACTCCTTGGCTTGCCTATGCATTTTTATTTTTTTATTTTTTTTGGTTTTTCTCAGGTACCGGGAACCGAACTCACGACCTTGCGCTTGCCAGGCAGGCGCTTTTGCCGCTGAGCTAAATCCCCAGCCCCAAAGTTTAATTTCTAAAAAGTTAGTAACTTAAAATGAAATAGTAAAAAATTTGCCAAAAAAAAATCAAAGATATAAATGAAGATAATAGAACATAAAACAGAGGAGAGGTGGTGAACAGGTGGACACAATGCTAACCATAACAAATAGGGTATTACATGTAAAGGAAATTGTGACAAATCATCCTGTAAATGTAAGTAAAGTAAAAACTCTAATTGAAAATAGGGATCATTATATTGAATAAAAGCGAGGGCTTGACTATATGCTACCTATAAGAGATGAATTTTAAGCATAGACACAAGAAGTATAAAAGTGAAAGAATAAAGTGAATTGTGAAAAAAGTAATCATAAAGAAGCTGAGAGGCTAAAGTAATACCATGTAAAGAGATTTCTAAACAAGAAAAAGATATTACTTAATAATGACAGATGTATAGTTTATAGAAAAGGTAAGCATTATATACATATGTGCTTGATAACTAACAGTACAATATATGAATTCACAAGTGAGAGAACTGATTGAGTTTCAAATGTCAAGATATAAATGTCTCATAACTCTAAAATAAAACACACTAAAGATATATGCATATAAGTGCTATCCATAAGCCTACACTTGAGATGTAAAAGGAAGGAAATACTGAAATGATCATGGACATGTGAATATGATTTTTGGACATGAGAATAATGTTAAATCAGCATCAGTTTTTAAAAATTTTATTCATTATATTATCCATATATCAGAGAATGCTCCTATCCTTATAGAATGCAAGTTGGAATATTTATTTATAAAGGAGAATTGCATTTTCAACTTAGTTTCAGATAATTAAGAAAAAAATACAAAATAGTGAAAAAATATTAGGATAATTGGGAAAAAGTATAAATAGATCATGAATCTTGATAAAGGGAGAGCAGAAGTCTCCTGGTGTATACAAAAAGTTTATTTTTTTATTTTGTAAATGATTTAAAACAAGAAATTATGTTTATTAGTGGGACTTTAAAATAAAAGCTATCATAATTTCACACACTAAAACAGTGTTCTTTTAGAGCAATAAACTGACATCTTAATTAGACTTACAACAATCATTTAAATATTTGTGAAGATTCTGCTTGTTAATAGTTCAAGTTTCATTGTGTAGGCATTTTACAATTTAAAAAGAATTAAATATACAGACATTCACTGACAAAATTTCAGGTCACATTACTGAATACACTACTTAGTTGATTTGTTTTAACTTTCCCGGGTCTCCAGAAAGTAATATTTTTGTTACATAAAATTGAATAAATTGATCAAGAGAACAACAAGATCCATGGGTATGACTTAAATATTTACACAAAAATAATTTTCTAATTTTTTAGCAAAAATAAACTTTCAAAAACAAAATCTTATTTCTTCCAATTAAAAAGAAAAGAAAGAAAGATAAAAGGAAACCCATATAAATTCAAATCAATACTTAGATCATATTTTTTAGTATTGGGACTCTAACATGTCTTGCTTTAATTCAATAATTTGTAATTTTTAATGTATTTTCCTGTATACTGCAGCTCTTTCTTTACAATGGGATGACCATCTCATGCAATGGAATTAAATTACTATTATTGTAAGATTAAAGCTGAATTTTTACATTGGAAGTTCTGGGAGTAGAAGAGGATACAGTCATTTGGAAGACATAATTCACTGTCCATTATAAAAAATTGAAGAGGTATGTTTAAAAGACAGCTTCTTCCTCTTTGGAAAACTGAAGTCACTCCACATTCCTCTGGGGAAATTAGTATTTTATGTATTTGAAATATGTTGTCATAATTGTTGACACAGTTGTTATTTGATCCTAGTTGACAGCACTTAACAATTAAAGACATTCCATTTTGACCTTGAATTCTTAAGGCAATTCTACAAAGTGACACTCATGTTTGCTTTGTTGAGAGGGAGGATTTGTCTTGATTGCTGATATTCCTTTTTTGCTATTTGATGTTTTAGAGTCACGACACATTTGTAAACTCAAGCTAAATAAATGTGCTGATGTGAACAAATCTATAAGAACAGAGCTTCTTTTTCAAACTTTGTTTTTTGTTTGAGGCAAAGTGAGAAAAGGTTGGAGTTTTATGAGATAATCCCATACTCCCCAGATGTACTCAGTACAGAAAAAAAATAATTAATTTTCTACTGGTTGAATATTTCGAACAATTCCTCCTTAAGACAAATATTTATGAAATTTATATGAATATTTAAACAATAAAGGATATTGTTACCATCAGGCTGGTGGGTTCTTTTGTCAACCCAGAAAGAATTACACAATAGACAGTCAAAGAAGACTGAGCAAAAGTATTTACTGTAGAGTGAAAGCAACAAGTATCATTTATTGTAAGGCAGAAGCAGAAAGCCCCAGGATACTGAACCCAGGAGGGAACTTGAATGGGTGGCCAAAGGCACTCTGTCTACTGGTTTTTAAATGTAAAAGTGATTACATCTCAGCCAAGATGAAGTCAATCAATGGGGTTAGAGCAGGAAAGCTTGCTTTAGCAGTGGACCTATAAGGTACTTAGAGTATATAGCAGGCATACTTTTGCAAGCACTATTGATTGTAACTTTTCCAAAAGTAGAAGAACAAAGAGAAGAAAGACATTCTTTAGAGAGGTCTGAATATCTTATTCCTGAGCAACAAAATCCCACCAACCTAAGAAGGTGCATTTGTTGCCACTGGAGCCCTATCTTTGGCCATGGTGCCTTTCCCTGATGCATCTGGACTCTTTCTCTGGCTTGGCATTTTCCCTGGCTGCCTGTTCCTTCTTTGGAACTCCCTGTTCCAGCACACTTGCCACACTCCCCTGCCCTTGTGACAGTGCCCTTGAGGGTCACTCAGAGAAACTTTACCCTGCCGCGGTGCCCTGCTCATTCCAGTAAACGTCGTGTCTATGGAAAATGACTATTTATATTACTGTGGGGAGCCTCCTGCTAGGTTTGGAAAATGGTGTCCAAATCTTAGAAAATGGAATTTATGCAGAGCCACACCCATGGAGGACTCATGGTCCATACCCCAGGTCTCTTGCTAGCTCACTGCTTCAATTCTGAAAAAGGGAGTGCTGCACAAATGAATTAAATAACGTTTAGTTTTAAAGAAATCTTCATTTTCAGGATAGTCTCTCTTTTTCTTGATACAAAAATTGCAACACTCATATAGGACTTTTATATATGCTCTTACCCAGGCTCTCTTAAAATTAACATCTTAAAGTACTGATGTACATTTGTTATGATGACTGAACTGATATTGATAAAGAATTATTTGAATTATTTGATATCATCAAATTAACTTAGTTTTAACCTTTTCCTCTGGAGTATTACATGCTAGATACCACAGTGATTTTAGTAGTGATGTTTCTTTAGATTTCCCGTGGCTGTGACAATTTCTCAGACTTTTCTTGTTTATGACTTTCCTTGTTTCATATTAAAGCTTATTGAAACTGTAAGGATATGAGCATCTCTTCTCACTTTATATGTTGCCTCTGAAATGGAAAATCTGAATGATATTTTCAACTGTTTTCTGGATTATGCTTTTGATACTACTCCTCAGTCTACGCTTGAAAAAGAAATATTGATTTGCCACATGGTGTCATTATTAATTTTTAAATTTAAATATTTTGTGAAAAATGCCTATGATTTTTCAATGAACTAAAAACATATTAAAGCAGAGTTTTTTAAAATGCATTAGTAAAAATCCATTAGTAGCATGACGTTAAGACAATTGTTATGATTATTACATATTTGTGTAAGAACATGTTCAAACATCTTTATTTTGCCAATTGATTTGACATATGCTGTAAAAAAAATAAAATTTAAAGTTTCTGCTTGTCACCATCTACTACAATCTTATTCTTAAAGAAATAGTTATTAACCACAATTATGAAAATTCGGTTTTGAAAAAAAATACCAACTTCCTAAAGTGGGGAATAAAATGCAGCTAGAATGAGGTTTCTTTTCCTTTACATTTCCTTTAATTTCTTTCCCTTTTAAATGAATAAGAGCTACTAAATCTGAGGATAACATTGTCATGAAAATGAAAATATACTTTCTAAACTAAAATAATCTAAAATCAAATAAATATAAGTAGAAGAAATATATTGAAAATATTTCATATAGAGCTAATAGCTAGCAAATGAAAATGTTAGAAATCAAAATTTAAGGTGTTCAGAATCCTCTGTATGAGGAACATGATTAAGTTTCCAAAACAATGCAACCTAATACATATTACTCCTGTCAAAATATTTCTCATGTAATCATAAAATCCTGAGCAAGTATCTCCTACCTGTCTTCTATGCTTCTGCTCCAAGTGAACACCAGTAACACTTATCAAATATTGAACAAACAATATGCCAGAGAAATCACAACACCTTCCATAATCATCTGTTTCAAATAATATGGCCCCAAACTAGCAGTTTGTAGAATGTGCGTAATTTAACAAGTAGCATCTTTGGCAGTAATGCTAAAAGCAACATTTGGTGAGAAAGTCATTCTGGCAATATGTGTTATCTTTTCTTGTCAAAGACAATACATTTGTTACCTTTATATTAGTATTTGAAAAAAATCCTCATGAAATATATATCTAGAAAGAAAATGCATGCTACTGTTTAGGATGAGTTTGGTTTTATGGCTTCTGATCATTCACCTCCTAGCATTCATATTCTTATCCATGTGACCTGGACCTAACGACTTGCTTCTTATGTGGCATATAAGACAAAGGTGGCACAGTGTCATTTCCATAATTGTGTTATGCCTGGACTTCTTGCTAGCTTGCTCTCTCTGGTCTGCTCTCTTGCTTGCATACTATAATGAAGCAAGATGCTTTGTTTAAATTACTGCATGGGGAGGCCTCTGGACTGAGGGAAATCTCCAGTGAAAAATTTGCAAGGAGAAGATGTCTCAGTCCAAAATACAGAAGGAGCTGAATTCTTCCAACAGTGAACTGAGTAAACTAGAAAGTGGATCCAATCAGATGCTGAGACAGTGCAGCTAAGTGCAAACTCTTGGTTTACAGAATCTGTGAGGCAATACATCTATATGGACTTATGACTATAAAATTTAGGGTAATTTGTCAAATAGCAATAAATAATCCATTCTCTTTTCTGTGAACTTTTGTTTTGGTCCTTTTTGAGACAGAAGCTCACAAGGTAGTCCAGGCTGACTTCAAACTCATGGTCCTCCTGCCTCAGATTCCTGAGGGTTGGGATCACAGGCATGTGTCACCATGCTTCACTTAAATATTCCATTTTGGCTTTGTACCGGGAATCGACTTCAGGACCTTGCACTTACCAGGCTGTGCTTGTGCCACTGAGCTATATCCCTGGATATTACATTTTTTTAAAATGAAAATCTTATGCAATAGACAATTATTAAAACAAATAGTGCAATAGACACTATTCTGGACCTTAAGGAATGGTTTGTCTCAGTTGTGACAACATAGTAAATTGCCTTGCTCTATGTCATCCTTTTGAGGATCAGGAGAAGCACAAAGTTCTTAAAGATATCATATTATAATGATAAATGCACACGAGTGATAGTAGCAGCACAACTCATAAGTAATTATGGAAGCAGCCTGTAGGCTAATTTGTAGATGAACCATAAAGACAGGATGGTATATACATGCAAGAGGATCCTACTTAAACATAAAGAAGGTTACTGTCAAGTTATTTGTAGGGAAATGAATACACAGTAACTTCAGACCTTAATGTTAAGTGAAACACATCTCACACATACATAAAATTCAATCTTGCATATATTCCCTTATATAAGAAACCCCAAATATAAATAATTTACAGAGCAAAATATAAGATAGATGATAGGAAATAAGGAAGCACACTGTGTGGAAATGGAGTGGAAATTTGGGGGTTGAAAGAGACAGAAGGGAGGAGAGGGGAAGGTGGTTTACAAATTTTTAAGAGGCAACATGAAAATAAGTATCACATCAATTGCTCAAGAGGAATGTAATCATTAAATATCCCAAATACATACTAATATGTAAGAAACTTAAAAATTAATAATTGAGTTTGCAAATGATTTTTATAAGGTATGCTTCTATTTAAAACCTAACTGAGGAGAGAAACATTTGAAGTTTAATAAACATCACCAAAATTAAATCAGTGTAGAAGTCAGCCATTCTTCCTTCCAAGCACCAGGTTACCAGCCCTGACTGGGAAGCATCAACGTATGCTGAGTTTTTCCTAGGGGGTAAACTAATTCTTGGGAGATTCCACAAGGGTTCTCTTCGCTATGACAATGACCATCTGCAAATTATTTCAAGGTCCTGAATTCTCATGTTAGCAGAAAATTAACTGCAAGAATATCTCAGCTTTTAATGGATTTTAAATGATCTAAAAACTCTCTGTATTTTTAATGTATAATACTTTTATATTAATGATAGAAAAGATACCAGGAATAAACTTTATGGAGCATACAGCACACCAATGGTTCTCCATGTATTTGAAGTCCTTCTGCCTATGTTTTTTAATATATACTGTAAACAAAAATAATTATCTCATTGATGCATTTGCAATCTAATTGAAAATACTTAACAGAAATGTGTACTATTTCCTTAAAAGAAGGTTGAGTGATTTTTTTTCTTTCTTTCTTGTTTGACATAACTCCTGTTGTTAAAAAACTTCAGTTAAAAGTAATTTTCAAAACTAATATATTTTCAAGCATGAAAATATTTGTGTAATAACATAAATAATAAAATTGCTATATTTAGTGGTAGTACTATAGTCAAAGATCCCAAATAAGTTACAAACTACAACAGAAAATGGTAAGTGCTTACAGGTAGTAATGTTTTGATAAAAATTGTCTATGTTTATGATTGTAAAAATGTAACATTACACAAATCATTACATACTTCATCAAGAGTAAATCTTGGTGCCATTCAAATCAATGGTAAACTATGCAGTGTGACCTTGAACTATCAGTACAGTACCTATGATTTCTGGTTTATTAAAATGTGTAACACACTCACCTCACTGAACTGTTGCAAGAAGTAAATTATCTGTTGTAAGCACAAAGTTAGAAAACTACCTCACATGTGCTGTGTGTATTTTCTGTTATTAAAACCATCCATAGACTTCTATCTCTTTACTGAAAGGATCAGTTAATGATTAATTATTTGATAGATCTTGCATGTCTCTATTTGTTTTCCTGAGAAACCACTTTGAAGATATCAACATGCAATACAACAACCATTGTTAATTTCCTACCACTTTGCTTGTAGTTCAGCATTGCTTGTATTGTTCTTATGCTATTTTGTAAATGGATGTCTCTTTGTTAATATGTTTTCCTCCTTTGATTTTTAAAATAAATTTTAAAAAAACATAGAAACATATTGTAACTTTGAAAACAAATAAAATAAAGTTGCTTGGTGGAACTGAAATTGCAGTAGTTTTATTATTCAGTGGTCACTTAAAATTACTTAGACACTCAAAACCTGATGGGTTTGGTATTCTTTGTATTTTTGAGGGGTTTATTTCATATTGACCTTTAGAATTTATTCACACAAAATAATTTGGAATTTAATTTCATAGAAGAATCATATTAAAGAGTAAAATATTATGAAAAAGATATATCTGCAGAACTCAGTGCTTATTTTTCCAAAAAGTTGTGTTATCTGTCTCATTTTCTTTTGTGATATAAGGGTTAACATACCAATGGAAAAGAGGCAGGACATTACAACAGGGAATTGTCGGGTGAGTGCACCAACATGAATTATTTGCTCTGACTCAACTAGGTTCTATTTTACTCTCCAATTTTCATATTTAAAAAATGATGACAACGTTGTATGTAAAGATAATGCTCTGAAGCTTAAGCTCATAGAGAATCTTACAACCCATTAGGTTTTACACTTGTTTCACGCTAAAATTTCTGTGCTTCAGAAATGGAGTGCTGAAAAGTGTCACTGTTTGGAATTTCAAGTTATGTAACTGAAGATGGGACTCCTACAACTACATAATTTGATGCCTTAGGTAGCAGTGGTGCTGTCTTTACAAAAATATTTGAAATATATTAGAAATTGTAGAATTTTCATATTGTCAAATAGTAAAGAATTATGGTTTTAGTATCTCTTTAATAGTCAAATTTAAAAAATATATTATTAATTTGTCACAAATACATTCTTGGGCTCTATAAATTTTACAATTGTTTCAGTAATTATGTTGTAATATAAAATGAAGGAAATTACAATCTAAATATATGTTGGATTCTTAATAATGGATAGAATAAACTAATATATTTTATAACTTTAATTAATGGGAAAAGTACACTAACTAAAATTGTATGAAATATTCTTTTCAGTTTTGGAATAGTTTTTAAAATTATTAAAAGAGTTCATAAATCATTCTAAATAAAATATTTACTCACAAACAAAACAGATATTTTGCTGTAATATGACTACATGTATACAAAATTTGGAAATTAAAAATAAGCATGATTATCCACTCATTAAAAATCACTTTGTAACTTCTAATCATGAATATAGAGCTTCATTAAATAACTTCTACAAAACTAGTTTATCTTTCACTGAATTTATTCTCTTAGAGAAGACACACTGATTTATCCACATCCTTTACTCAGTATGTACTGATGCAGTATTGTCTTAGGCATCTGTCTCTTTTTTTAGCTAAACACAGTGCTGGACATGTGCTAGTGTTGCATGATCACAATACTTTCACTTGTCTTTCTACTGTGAGCTCCCTGATGCTCAACCCCAAACATCACATCCCTAGTTTCCTTGGTTCAAGGACTAGGCAGGCAGTCCTTATGAAGACAAAAAAAGGACAATTTCAAAGTGCTTTTTAAAATTTTGGAAACGAAAAACTTTTTCATTTGAAGTTATTAAGCTAATAAGATGGATATTTGGAAATAGCAATTCATTTTGCCTACGTGGACTACAGAAGTCTTCTCTTCTTTCTTAAGAGTGATATATCAGATATAGAGAAAGTTCAAGTTAAGATTTGAGAAACTACAGAGCCTTGCAAAGGAGTAGACTTCTGAAATATATCACTTGTGAAGCTGAAACCCTCATGTTTCTCTTCAAAGAACCTGTAAGTTTGTTGTTTGAGTTTAATTTTCATGACAAAGGTGGGGTGGGAGATGTACCTCAGTGAATGCTTGCCTAATGTGTTTCATTCTCTGAATTTCACACAAAAAATAAAGACTCTCAAGTTATTCAGAAATATCATTTACTAAAAATCCTTACAATAAAAAAATAATTTATTAAGAGAGTAAATCACACAGGCTTCATTATTAATTACTTGCAAAGGAGTTGTATGAAACAAGTCTTTATATATTAAAGCTTTCTAATTCTGGGTTATGATAGATATAAGTGACCTTGATGTTTCAATTTGTGGATAAAAGTGGTTATAACCACACTACTATGAAAACCTAATTGGTTTCAACTTAGATAAGTTAATGTAAGTCATTTCCACCACTTAGATTAAAACAGAAATTGACAAGTTTCAATCATAACACATACTATCTATAAAATGTGTCAGATTCAGCTGATAGAGCCATATCTGACATGAGCTTTATACAATTTATTAATAGAATTATTAATGCAGTGGTAGGAAAAGCAGAGATCATACAGTTAGAAGTTATAGAATCAAATTTTACAAATAGTGTAAATTAAAAAAATTCAATTCACATTCAGAAGTCTCAGTTTCTTGGCATGGAATTGGCCAAAAACAAAC
>NW_004955443.1:13237717-13332664 GCF_000276665.1 Chinchilla lanigera | reverse complement strand
ACTTCTCAGATCAAGAATTTCAAACAATAAACAAATATACTAAAAAATATTCAACATCACTGGTCATTCAAGAGATGCAAATTGAAACAATACTGAGATTCCATCTCACCCCAGAAAGAATAGCTAAATCAGTAAATCAACCAAGAACAAATTCTGAAAGGCTGAGGAGAAAAAGGACCCCTTCTCCACTGTTGGAGGGAGTGTAGGCTAGTGTGATCAGTGTGGAATTCAGTGTAGAGATTCCTCAGAAAAGTAAAATTAGAGGTTCCATTTGACCCAGGTATTTCCCTCCTTGGTATTTTCCTGAAAGAATTAAAAGCATCATACCACAGTAATATGTGCACACTCATGTTTATAGCAGCACAATATAGCTCAGTCTTGGAATCAGCCCAAATGCCCACCAACCTATGCATAGATAAAGACTATGTGATATCTTTATACAATGGAGTATTACCCTGCTATAAAGAAGGATAAATTTGACTCATTTATAGGTATGTCAGTTACTTTTCTTTTGTTGCTGGGACAAAATACCTGACACCAAAAATTAAGGAAGAAAAGTTTTTATTTACCTCACAGTTTGTGGAGGTTTCAGTCTGTACTCGGCTAGCTCCGAGACAGAGTGGCACATGGCATGGGGCAACAACTCATGGTGGCAGAAAAACAGCAAAAACAACAAGAGCGAAAGGGGAAATGGGAGGGGCAAGCAGCCTCTCTCCCTCCTTTACATTGTATGTAAACTATCCACCCCGGGGCAAGTGTAGGACTCACATCGATAATTGCAGCACTGGACCATGAATCAATCCTAACTCTAGAAACCTGCCCCATAACTTCATGAAGATTTGAGGGGATATTCAGACAAAAACCATAACAATAGGTCAATGGATCAACCTTGAGACCATACTCTTTTTTATTTTATTTTAAAGAGAGTAGTAAATGAGAAACAAAGAAACAAAAAAATAGAATAGTAGTAGCATACTAGTATCATGAACAAAAATAAATCAAAGCAAGAACATTCAAAGTGGTACAGGGTCTCAAGATAAATTAATACAAATCAACAGTGGTTGTTTCATTGCATATCGCTATCATCAACTACATTACTTAGATTATCAGATGTAAGAATGGAAGATTGCTCAAACCATTCTCTCAAAGAGAATAAGAAAATAATTCTTCAATAAAACATTAGAGATAATACAGTTTCACTAGACAAGATGGTAGAAGTTCACCGTTGTAATTTCATTGCAAATTATTACCTTAAAATCAGTTGCTCAGACCACCAGAAAGAAGCATGCAAAGTCGATCAGAAGTTAAAAATTGTGAGCATTTACTGTTCATTTAAATACATCATCAGGCAACAGCAATACCGTCATCACAGCTATTCATATATATATTTATGTTTTGCCTTCTTTCTTTCTTTTTTCTTCTTTCCCTCATCCCAGTTGTTCCTTCCTTTGAGCAATTTCTTTCCCTTTCCTATCATCTACTGTACCTATGGAGTTTTACCTAGTCTTTCAGGTTCCTACACCAAGGAGACAATATGATGTTTACACATGTGGGTCTGATTTATTTCACTTATGAGTATGGTTTCTCATTGCATCCATTTACCTACAAAAGCCTCGAGTTTACCTTTTTAATAGCTGAGTAATACTCCATTGTATAAAAATGCTACAACTTTCTTATTCATTTCTCAGTGGATGGACATTTGAGTTGTTTCCAAGATTTTGCTATAATAAATTATACTGTTATAAACATGGGTGCACATATATCGCTGTGGTATGATGCCTTTATTTCCTCTGGGAAAATACCCAGAAAGGGAATAGCTGGGTTAAATGGGACTTCTAATCCTAATTTTGTGAGGAATCTCCACAGATTTTGTGAGGAATTTTGTGAGAAATATCCACAGATTTCCAGAGTGGTTTCACCAATCTACACTCCCACCAACAGTGGAGCAGAGTTCCTTTCTCACCACAGCCTCTCCAGCATTTGTTATTGGTTGATTTCTTGATGATAGTCATCCTTTCTGGGGTGAGATGGAATCTTAGTGTTGTTTTAATTTGCATTTCTTGGATGACTAATGATGCTGAGCATTTTTTCATGTATTTATTAGCCGTTAGTATCTCTTCATTAGAGAAGTGTGTGTTCATCTCAGATGCCCATTTTTGGATTGGGTCTTTGAATTTGGGAGGCCTGATTTTTTTTCTGTTTCTTTATATATCCTAGATAGAAGTCTTTTGTCTCAGGGGCAGTTGGCTAAAATTTTTTCCCAATTCGTGAGTTTACTTTTTACTTTATTGGTGATTTCTTTAGATCAGTAAGATCAGATCCCTGTTGCTGATTCTTTGAAGTATTTCCTGTGCAGTTTGGTTTTCGTTCATGAACTCTCTACCTGACCCAATGTTGTCAAGATTTTTATCTACTTTCTGTTCCAATAAATTTAGTGCTTCTGTTTTAATATTTAGAGCTTTGTTCCATTTTGAATTTAATTTAGTGCATGGTGAAAGACAAGGGTCTAGTTTTAGTCTTTGGCATGTGGAAAGTCAGTTTTTCCAGCACCATTTATCAACGAGGCTATCTTCCTTCCAGTGAACATATTTGGCCCTTTTGTCAAAGATAAGGTGACTGAGTGTGTTCCTAGTTGTATCTGTATCTTCTAATCTGTTCCATTGATCTTCAGGTCTGTTTTTGTGCCAGTACTGTGCTGATTTTATCAAAGTAGCTTTGTAATATAATTTTAAGTAAGGAAGTGTGATGCCTCCTGCTTTTCCTTTGTTTTCCCAGTTTGTTTTTGCTCCTCTAGGCCTCTTCTAGCTCAAGATGAACTTTAGGAGTGTTTTCTCTAGATCTGTGAGGTATCTAATGGTATTTTAATTGGGATTGCATTGAATCTGTATAACAATTTTGGGAGTATTGCCATTTTCACAATGTTGATTCTTCCTATCCATAAGCAAGGAATATCTTTCCATTTTCTGATATCCTCTTTGATCTCTCTTTTCAGAGTACTATAATTTTCACTGTATAGATCTTTTACTTCTTTTGTTAGATTGATTCCTAAGTATTTCATTTTTTTAGATGCTATTGTGAAAGGTGTGGTTTCCCTAATTTCTCTCTCAGTCTGTTTGTTACTTGTGTACAGGAATGCTATTGACTTTTGAGTGTTAACTTTGTATCCAGCTATGCTACTGAATTTGGTTATTAAATCCATCAGCCTTTTGGTGGAGTTTTTGGGGTCTTCCATGTAGAGTATCATGTCATCTGTGAATAATGACAATTTCACTTCTTCCTTTCCTATCCTTTTTTGTTTTATTTCTCTCTCCTGTGTAATTCCTCTAGCCAATATTTCCAGAACTATATCGAATAGGAATGGTGACAGTGGACATCCTTATCTTGTTCCTGATCGTAAAGTGAAAGCTTTCAATATTTGACCATTTAGGATGATGTTAGCTGTTTGTTTATCACAGATGGCTCTGATCTGCTTCAGGTAAAGGAAATCTATGCCTATTTTCTGTAGGGTTTTCAACATGAATGCATGTTGAACTTTATCGAAGGTTTTTTCTACATCAATGGAGATGATCATGTGATTTTTGTCCTTGGCTCTATTGACTTAGTGTATTACACTGATTGATTTGCGTATATTGAACCATCCCTGCACTCTTAGTATGAATCCCACTTGATCATGGTGTATAATCTCCTTGATGACTGGTTGTATTCTGTTTGCTTGTATTTTATTGAAAATTTTTGCATCTATATTCATTAGGGAGATTTGTCTGTAGTTCTCTTTCTTGGTTAGATCTTTCTCTGCTTTGGTGTCAGAACAATACTTGCGTCCAGGAATGAGTTGGGGAGAATTCCTTCCCTTTCAATTTCATTAAAGAGTTTGAGACGAATTGGTGTTAAATCTTCCCTACATGGCTTATAGAATTCAGCTGTGAATCCATCAGGACTCGGGATTGTCTTCATTGGCAAGTTTTTAATTACATTCTCAATTCCACTGGCTGATATTGAGTTATTCAGGATTTTTTTTATCTTCTTCATTCAGCTTTGCTAATTCATATGTATCTGGAAATCTGTCCATTCCCTTGTGCTTTCCATCTTATAAGACTAAAGAGTTTTGAATTACATATTGATGATCTTCTGAATTTCTTCAGGATCTGTAGTGATTTCACCCCTTTCATTCCTTATTGCATGCATTTCAGTTTTTTCTTTCCCTTTTTTCAAAAGGTTGGCTAAAGGTTTATTTATTTTATTTATTTTTTTCAAAGAACCAACTCTTCAATTCATTAATTCTTTGTATTTTTTTTTTTTAGTCTCCATTCCATTAATTTCTGCTCTGAGCTTTATAATTCCCTGCCTTCTTTGGGCTCTTGGTTTGACTTGCTCTGCTTTTTTTAGGAACTTGAGGTGCAACATAAGATTGTTTATTTGTGCTTGTTCTGTTTTCCTAAGGTGGGAGTTCACTGCTAAAAATTTCCTTCTGAGAACTGCTTTCTTTGCACCCCACAGGTTCCTGTAGGTTGTATCTCCATTTTTGTTTGGTTGTAAACAGTGTTTAATCTCTACTTTGATTTCATCTGTTACTTATTGGTTGTTCAGGAGGCTGTTATTTAATTTCCATGTGTTTATGGAGTTTTTGTGTTTTCTTCTGTCATTAATTTCCAATTTCATTGCACTATGGTCTGATAGTATACATGGGATAATTTCAATTCCTTTGCATTTACTTAAACACGTTCTATGTACTAGTATATGGTCTATTTTAGAGAACATCCTGTGTGCAGCTGAGAAGAATGTGTATTTTGATGCTGTTGGGTGGAACACTCTGTAAAGGTCTACTAAGTCCATATGTTCATACGTTTGGTTATGTTCTGTTATTTCTTTTCCAATCTTTTGTCTAGTAGATCTCTTTGTGACAATGGTGTATAAAGTCCCCTGTTTTGATTGTGTTGCTACTTATTTCATTTTTCATGTCTGTAAGAATTTGTCTTATATAGGTGGGTGCTCCTATATTTTGTGCATAGATGTTTACAATTTTTATCTCTTCCTCTTGAAGCTTCCCATTCACAAGTACGTAGTGACCTTTATCTCTCTTGATTGTTCTTGGTTTGAAGTTCACATTGTCTGCAAACAGAAGAGCTACTCCCACTTTTTTCTGGATTCCTATTCCATGGAGTATTGTTTTCAATCCTTCATTTTTCAGTCTTTGAATTTCCTTTTGAGTTAAATGTGTTTCTTGTATGCAGCATATAGTTAGGTTTTGTTTCCCAATTCATTCTGCACATGTTTCTTTTGTTTGGTGAATCGAGACCATTTATATTGATGGTTATAACTGATATGTACTAACTTATCTTTGTTATGCTATTTTCCTGCTGTTGGATCCTCCTTTTTCCCTCTGTTTAATTGCTTGCTCTGTTTGGTGTTTCCTTTTTATTGTTGTTCTTCAAGCTGCAATCTGTTTTACCTCTTCCTAGTATATCTTTTAGTACTCTTTGTAGGATTGGTTTGGTCTGCATGAATTTCTTCAGTTGTACTTTATCATGAAAATATTTTATTCCTCCATTAAATTTGAAAGATAGCTGTGCAGGGTACATCAATCTGAGTTGGAAGTTGTTTTCTTTCGGTACCTGAAATACTTCACTCCAAGCTCTTCTTGCCTTGATGGTTTGTGTTGAGAAGTCCTCCGTGATTCTGATAGGCTTTCCTTTGTAGGTGGTCTGTTGCTATCATTTCAGAAATTCCAGGTGTATGACTTCCACATTCTTCTGTGTTGATTCCTCCTGGACTTGCTTTGGGTGGTGTGGAGGTCTGAGATTGCATTTTGCTTCTTCATTTTGTCATTTTTGAAGAACCAGGGACTCCCTACAGTGCAGTCTCATTGTCCTGTTTGTGTGTGAGTGGCAGGGCAAGAGTCTGAAGATCCCCATCACTCAGTGTAGCTCCTGGGCTGGTGAGTGTTGGCAAGGTGGGGTCCCAGATGCTCCCGACCTTTCTTGCATTCAGTTGGCCCCCAGGAGTGTGTGGGAAGGGTGGAGGAGGCTCGCTGGCATTCCTGAGACTGTCTGGGATTCGACCTAGCTTCCACAAAAGTACAGGGGAATGCAGGTCGAATTCACCAAGGCTTCAGATATTGCCCAGGACAGAACCTGCTTCCCACACTGGAAGTAGAGGAGTTAGGGTGAACTCCCCGAGGCTGCTAACTATGTTCAGGTTTCAACTGTGCTACCAGGGGTGTGTGAGTTGTTCTGGAAGTGACCCCCAAGCCCCCAGAAGTTATCCAGGGACCCATGTGCCTCACACCCTATTGGGGGAGGCACCAGAGTAGCTCACCGGGTTCCTAATGGTGTCTGACGTTTCGCCCAAGTCCGGAAGACACACTATGGTTGTGGCCGGGAGCCTCCTAGGCCCCAGAGAGTGCCTGAGGTTTCACCTACCTTTCACGCTGGTCAGGGATGCAAAGCTGAGATTCAACAGGCTTCTTGAAGATGCCTGTGGTCCAGCCCAGCCTGGGCCCACACACTATGGGTGTGGCGGGTAGCCACCGAGGCTCCAGAAGGTGCCCGAGGTTTCACCTGCCTTGCACTCTGGTCAGTGGGGCAGAGCCCAGACTCGCAGGGCTTCCTGAAGATGTCTGGGGTTTAACCCAGCCTGGGGTGACACATTATGGGTGTGGTCGAGGCCATAGTCTTAAGTGAGGTAAATTATACACACTTGTGTGAATATCACGTTTTCTCCCTGGTGTGAAAAACCAAAATTATAAATAAGGACTAAAATGTATAACAGATACTGTGAAATGGGCAGAAAATGTTCAACTAGGAAGGGAAACAAGGTAGGGATGAGGGAGAAAAGAAAGAAGGGAAAAGAAAAAAAAACTACAACAAAAGATGGAAAGTAAACTTTTGTAAAGAAGCAGTGCATGAGGGGTTGAAGGGGGGAGAGATTGGTTAACAAAAGAAGCATCCTGATATATTATGTGTAAATACAAATTTGCTATGATAAATGTGATCGCTATGCATATCTAAAGTGTACCAATATTTTTTAAACAATAAAAAATTTAAAAATAGAGAAAAAACACTGAAATCACCTAACTGCTTCGATTTCTACAATTCTCAAGGACTTTTCATAAGGACTTTCAAAATAATCCTAATTAGAATTCTAATATTGCTAATTATTTTCTTCTAAATATTTTTGTGGAAGTATTTTTAACTCATCAGCTATCATACTTCAGTCAAATATTTATTTCACATGACATGGATATAACATTTATGTGATTGTGTACCACTGGAACAAAACCAAAATGTGTTTGCAACTTTTTAGGATTACGTGTGTTAATAACATTCCTTAAGAATCTGAGGACAAAAGCATAATTTCAATTATTGTATAAAGTCTGTTTATTTTAAGGGTATAGATTCTGACAGCAGTGGTTTTCAGTATCTGCATTAATTGTAATATTGGTTGTATCTTGTAAAAAAATAGAAAAAAGAAGTCTTGGTTTCTTTCTATTATCTGATAATGTTTAAAATCTAGAATGATGACTGTGATTGATGAAGCCATACATGTGATTTTGTGAGCTAAGTGCTGTACCAATGTACAGCACTATATCTATGTGCAGATGTTAACATTTTAGCATTCTGTGTCTACGTTCATATATTTATGGTATATATGTGCATATGCACGGTATTAGATTTCAGAGAATGCCAGAAATATTTCTGCAATAAAACACTCTCCTTGAGATAACTTTGTTCCCTGGACTTCAGAGCACAAATGTCTGTAGCCAAAATCTTGCATTTGGATTAACTCTGCCATTTACTAGCAAAATGACACTGTACACATGTACTTAACTTCTTATTACCTGCATGACCTTGGGAAAATTTATTTAACTTCTGTGTGACTTGGTTTCCTTATTTATAAATTATTATAAATAATTGAGTTAATACTCATAAACAGCTTATGAGGATGAAACTCTACCCAGTATATGATAGATGTTCTGCTATTCTTAGTTTTTAGTTTCAGTATTTATTAGGTAGTTCTCTGTTGTGATTTGTCTAGTCTTTGACTCATAGTTTTCTCAACTACGACCCTGCTAGAATTGTCCTGTCTATATAATCTATACAGTATTTATATACTTCTTTCTTTTGCCAAAATACTGGAAATGCCAGATGCAACTGTCAAGCGAAGATCCCAGAGAGAGCAAATGGTCACATCCTTGCTCCTGGACACGATCTGGCTGCCTGGGTAGGCAATAGCTTCCCTTTGGGTGACATTCATTGGCAACAGGTATTACATTTACTTGTTTACTACCTGGCCAATGATGAGCTCCTTAAAGAAATCAGTCATTTCAAATCTACTGGGGAAACTCAGAGGCTTTTAAGCTATGAAAAGATTTAGAAACCAAAAGAAAGGCACCAATTGTGATGAGGATGTGGAAGAGGCAGTAAGAATTATACAAGTTTGCACTAGTTCTCAAATCCTTGGACTTGGAGTGCAAAAAAGTCATGTTGACCATGATCACATTTGAAAGGAATTAGGAAACAGTATGGGAAATGAAAATAGTGCTCTAAAGTTGCATTCTCTGTGGCATCAATAGAGATAATGGAAATAGTCTGGGACCAAATTGAAAGAATAAACTGTTTCCTAACCTCGAGGGTCACTGGTGATCTTCTTAATATGTAAGTTTTAAGGAATTGAAAAATCCAACAAGGACTGTGAAATCAGCAGAGATGACTGAGATCTTAGAAGAATAGAATTTAATTGACCAAAGATATACTGCCTCTGTAACGTCAGCAAAAAACAAAAATACAGTAGGGCCACATTTACATTTAACTGGCAAATCTCTATTTCCATCCATCATCTATGTATCTATGTCTGTCTGTCTGTGTGTATACTTCTGACTCCAGATGCACAGATAAAGCTCATAAAATCCTTGTCAATGAGGGTGTTAGGAGAACCGTTTGTACTTTTTGGCCTTTAATTATGGATTTCCACTCAGAACTCCGAAAGCCTGTGTATTTTCCTGATTGAAAATTCTGTCTGACACAGTCCCTAGGTCCTCGGAGTTCCCCAAGTGATAAGAACATCTCATGTTCCAGTGTAGGCAACTGTGGAAAGCTGGAAGGGCTGACACTTCTTGGGGAAGTTTGAAGAGCTGAAGCTTGAGTTGACGAATAAAGGTTAACTATTTGATCAACGGTGTGTCTATAATGAGGCCTCCATTAAAAAAATCTCAAAAAACAAGATTCAGAGAATTTCCATATTACTGAGTCCATGGAGATACCTGAAGAACAGTGCACCTAGAGGAAATATAGGTGCCATGCCATACCTTAATCTATGATAAGGTAGAGAAGATAACAGCAGAAGCATATTTTAGATAAAAGAATAGGATTTCAGTTCTGGATATATTATGATATTATTTAAAATTATACTTTTTTTTTTGTTTTTTTTGGTTTTTCTCTGGTACTGGGAACTGAACTCACGACCTTGCGCTTGCCAGGCAGGCGCTTTTGCTGCTGAGCTAAATCCCCAGCCCCTAAAATTATACATTTTGTAGGAGACAGATCATGTACAAGTCCTCTTTCCTTACTTTTACTGTCTATCCTCTTTCAGCCTCCTTCCACCTTCTCATCTCTTCTCTGCTTCTGTTATTAGTTCAATTATTGTGAGAATTACAAGTGTATTTATAGGATTAATTCATAATTAAGTAATTAACACATCAAAATATTATTTTGATAGTATTGTCTCACTCTATGTTTTCAGACAATTTTCTTAATTCCAAAATTAACATTTCCTATAAAAATTGTAATTATAACCTTAAGAAGAAATTTATTGTTTATAGGATATACCCTATACATGTTGTTCATGTATTTTAAAATATCAGTAAATATATATGAACTTTCATAAAGAACATATAAATTAATTTTTGATTAACTTTGAACATAAAAATATTGTTTAAATATATTCTATTAGTCTGTTTCTCTTGATTTCCATTTTATATTTGTTCTGTATGAGTTATTCTTACACATGATAGCTGCTTGGGAATCTGCAACTGCAAGAATGTCACTATTTTTCAAGCATTTCATTAGGAACCTGTTTCTTTAGATGCAGGCTGAATTATGTATTATGTATCTTCTTTATACTTCTAAATATTGTTTACAATACTTTTCAGGAGCACTTTCAGAAGACATTGTCATTATTGTTAGCTAATTTGAAATATTTATGCCATAGATGTTATCTTCAGGAATCATAAGCTCATTTCTATCTTCAAGATTTATTCCAGTAATCTTTAACTTTTCAGTTTTCCAAACCTACTAACCTTCAGGTACAGTAAAAATTAAAGTAAGCCATAGGCTCTAAATTTAAGTGCGTTACAATCTAATGAGAACATTAATGCAATTCAGAGACTGTAACGATAAAAATAAACCACAAAGTTGAAGATATTTATTGAACAAATGAATTAAAAATTAGGAATGTTCTGATCAGGATTAATAATATAGTAAAAACATTTAGAAGTGCACCTAAAACAATTAACTAAGCTTTTCATTTGTTTCTTCTGAAGCAAAATAATAAAAAAATCATGTCTATGAGCACTGCATTATTTAGGATTCATGGATTATTCAATGATTTTCTAGTTTTAAAACTCAAATCAATCAGTTAGTCCTAGGATATAATCCCCAAATATATCTCTATATATTTTATAGGTAATCATAAATAGTAATTGTGTGTGTATGTGTGTGTGTGTGAGTGTGTGTGTGTGTGTGTGTGTGTGTGTGTGTGTGTGGTGGAGATCAAATCCAGTGTCCTGCACACACAACACAAGTGCTCTGTCATGGAGCTATATCCATTGTCCTCATGGCAAGCAATTAATAACAAAAATCAAGCAATATCATAACTTCTAAGAATGAGCAAAGTTGTAAAATGTGATCTAGATATAATTTCTCAAACATTAAAAATTATATCATTAAATACTGTCATCTCATCAGATTTATGTTTGAAGATATATATGTAAATAGTAAATATGTTGTATGTATTTGTTACTTGAATACATCCCTAATGTTATTTATGTAAAACACTATTAATGTTTTTATTTACATGTTATTTATTCTATTCCTCAGGAAAATATTTTATATTAGCAGCAAGTGGATATAGCATAAGCTAGCACCATTCTATTGTGCAGTGTCTCTTGCATTTTTGTTGGAAGTTTAAAAATAACAGCAGTCAGCATAGAGATTTTATGAGCTTTAATTATCCAGTGGCATATAAATATATAGATTTAATTATAACAAATATATTGCCAATTTCACATGCACAAAACTGTCACATATTAAATGCCTTCTAGAACCTAGTCATTTTTAACACAATACGATTTCATTTTTTAGAAAATTAAGTGACAATGTATATTGGGTGAGATAATAAACATATTTAACAGCAAAGAATTTGAGTAACATGATATGGGAAAATAAATTTAAAATGCAAAATATTTACCATTTATTTTGCCCTTATTATTTTCCAAGGACTATCACTGTAGAAAAACTAGTATAATAATCATTTTTTCCGTTCAAGCCCAGATTTTCTTCATATGGAATGAGTGCCTACTATGTGTCAGGGACTATTTTATGTACCTGCAATATCTTCCGGAACAGAAAACATAAAAACTATTATCCTAGAGAAATTCCCAGTTGGGGGAAAGAGGCAATGAAAAATAAACACAAGTAAACTTCGTGTGTATTTTGACTTTAAAATGTAGAAGTGAGGCTGGTGATTTAGCTCAGCCGCACAGCACCTGCTTGGCAAGTGCAAGGTCGTGAGTTTGATTTTCAGTACTGGTAAAAAACCAAAAATAAATAAATAAATAAAATGTAGAAATAAGCAGAGGATACAGCAGGGACCCCCATGTGGGCTTGTGGGAGGAGGGGAAGTTGCAGCCTTAGAATGACCAATCATGTTTCAGGACCAGCTCAGTGGAAGGGTGAAGCCTGATCAAAAATCAAAAGGATCTGAGGAATTTACCTACTAAAAAGAATTGCAGTAGAATATTAGGTTGAACAAATGTGTTATGTGCTTGTAAATAAGCTAGAAAGGCAGAAACTGCTGGAAATTGAATGGGGGGACAGGAGAGAGAAGGGGAATAGAATACACAGGTCTTGTTCAGCCATGTCACAGAAGTCTGTAAGACCAGGGTGGGCAGTATGATTTTTTCTTCAAGTAAAAGAACAACTAGAACATATTGACCAATGACTGACAGCAACTGACATAGTTTTACAAGTACATATTTTATTGGTGATAACAACTTTGTTCCTGGTAAAATTTATATTTGAGAATGTGGCTCACATGTACAGACTTAGCATGCCTGTGGCCCAACTGGATTGTGAAAGCATTTCCACAAAAGATTTTTCTTTTATATCTGTACCATGGAGGTAAAGACAAGATTCACATTTTGTGTGAGAAACTGGACTTCTGAATTAAAATGGAAAATAAAAGAGAAGAGTGTAGTAATGAGATAATCTTTCTAAACTCTGAATAAAATGTAGAAAGGATACAGAGCAGTATCAGGATTATTTTGAGAGCAATGACTAACAGGTTCACTTTGTCCTGTTTTCTGCCATGCATGAAGAGACTTCCCCTGTACAGAAGATGTAAGGCTATGCAGAGGACAGGGTGAGTCAGTCACTCTGTCTCAGATGAGGGTAACCAGGACATTTGGCCCTGTACCTTAGCCGCATCTTCAAATCTGGTTTTAGTCAATAATGGTTTCTAATCCATATTAATCCCTCTCAGTCACTTGTAAATTGGGAACAAGGCATTATCTGTTAATCATGCAAATCTAAGCAGAAGGAATTCATGAGTGATAATATTATCCAGGAAAGGGATTCAAACTGTCAGAAAGTTTCATGAGGAGAGAAAAAAAAAGTGATTTTCCTCTGGTAGGAAAACTGACTAGACATTAATATTTTGACAATTCATTAATTACAAGCATTTGGGTTCTGCAGACTTCAGCATTTAGGTTGAGCATTCATGAGCAAGGCATTTGGATTCCCCTGATATTGGAGTGGCTTATGAGTTAATTGGCAGCAATGTTTGTGCCTATATATCCAGATACAGTGAGATTTACTTCATTAGAACCTGAAAGCAAAGATACATGAGGCAACAGGAGAGATGAGAGTTAGTTCAAGGATCCCTATCAGACTGTAAAACATGTGATGGAATTCAGGTAGTATAAAACATAAAGTACCTGCTGTTAATATTTAGGATGCTTAATAAAATCTTGAGTCTTGAAACTCAAGATGTCCCCAAACAGTAATCAAGAAGATGTCATCTGAAGTGCATATAGAAAATTGTCATTTGAGGCATATGGTGGAACAAGAGCACTTTTGATGAAAAACAATGGTGACATCTGCAAAAGCATAAATATGTTAACTTGATGCCTAGTAGGATCTTAGTAAATATGTCTTGAAGTTAGTGCTTAGGAAAAAATGAAAAGAAAAAAAATAAATCAGCTGTACTGCAGAAGTAAAATGTCATCATTAAAGTTTAATTTTTTTTAAACATAACAGTATCGGATTTTTTTGTTTAAATTTGGGTTTGTTTCAACTGGAATAATTTTTCAAAAACTAATATTTAAATACATCTATGTCCAATTGCTGTAGGAAAGATTGGTACTGGAACAATGTTTAAAAACTTATTTTAGTTGTGTATGTTATGGTTGATACATTGTGTCAACTTGAGGAGTCTGGAGGATTGGCTAAGTGACTCAGCAGTTCTACATCCTGGGTTGAGAAGGACACACCTTTACTGCTCTGGGATACTGTTCATTGTGTCAATCTGAAAAGTTTAGAAGGTTGACTAAGTGAATGAACTGGGGGCCACAGTCCTTACTTTGTAGTCGTCCTGAGCCTGTGCAGGAGGAGGGCATGGAGATTATGTGAGTGCTACAGACTCCGTGGGTGGGGGTAGCCTGCTTACAATAAAAGGGAGGGAAAGAGGCTTGTCCCCTGGCCCTTGTGCTCTTGCTGTTTTTGCTGTCTTCTGCCTCGTTGAAGTATTGCTTTTGTGCCCTACCACCCTGCCTTGGATCCAGCTGATCATAGACTGAAACCTCCACAAATTGTGAGCTAAATAAACATTCCTTCCTTAATTTTGAGTGTTAAGTATTTTGTCTCAGCAATGAGAGAAAAGTAACCAAGACAGAATTTTGTACCTGAGGACTGGTGTCCTTGCTGTGACTGTACATGGCTCAAGAGCCTTTGAAAATGGCTTGTAGGAAAAGTTTGGAAATGTCACCTGAAGGAGTAGAGCTGGACTGCTTCTATATGGGAGATTGTGGTCAGAGATCAGAAGATCAGAAGGCTGGTAGACATTCTGTTGGTAAAGACCAGGTTCCAGAGGTTTCTGATGGGAATAAGGACTGCAGTGAGTGCTGGACTCCAGATGATGTGTGTTATGGTTGTCAAAAAATTTGTCTGGGGACTGGGGATATAGCTCAGTGTCACAAGTGCCTGCCCAGCAAGCACAAGGGCCTGAGTTCTATTCCTGGTATCAAACAAAAACAAAACAAAACAAAACACTTTGTCTACATTTTGCTCATGTCCAGAGACTTTGCTGAGACTGAGATTAAGGGTGGTGGACTAATTAATCTGGCAGAAGAAATTTCAAGGCAGTCAAACATTGAGGCAGTGGCATGGCTATAGATGGGGGCTTTTAGCCAGATTTATATTGAGAATCAAGAGCAACATGCTGTGAGTTTGGCCAGAGAGGAAACTCCAGTAAAGCGATGTACTGCAAAGATACAGCTGAGGAGATCTCCATTGCTGATAAGGAACGAGAGAATAGAAAAGATGACTTGAAAGCATCAAAAGAAAGCAGTAAGTCTCTACCCTTTGTGCCTCAAAACTTTGCTTTGAGAAGAAAACTGCAAAGCACCATGTTCCAGAATGGCAGAGGTGCCCACACCAGGTTCTACAACTGTGGCAGCATAGAGAATTTGTTCCTCAGAATCAGGTTCAGAGTACTCAGAGATTCTGGCACTCAACCACTACAGTAAAGAGAGAAGAAAGCCTGGTTACTACTCCACCTGGCAGCAAACCTTGGCATCATCCACGTGGGGCTGGTTTTAGGCTCATGCAGAATTCAAGAGTTCTGAGGTTAAGAAGGCTTCCACCTAGATTTCAGAAGGTTTAGGAGGCCAGGCAGTGTGCCCCTGAGAAGGCAGCATGTGAAGCTGTAAGTGTGAAGTGAAAGGTGCACTGGAGACCACAGAAGTCTGGAAAAGCCAGGAATATGGACTGTCTAAGGAAAGCTGCAAGGAGGGAGCAAAGTGGGCCACAGAGAGAAGCCATGGGAGTTGTAACCACCAGAAGTGCCATAAGGGTGGAGTCACACAAGTCCTTTGGAGCTCACAATGTGCCACAGATTGCTTCAGATACTGGACATGGAACTATAGGACTTAGTGTTTGCCCTGCTGGATTTTGGACTTGCTTTGGTCCCATTCCTTTGTATTCCCATTTGTAACTTTTGGAAGGAAAATGCTTATTCCATTGAATGTTGGAAGTGTTTAATTTTTCATTTGTACAGGGTCTTGCTACTAAGAGTTTGTCTAAATCTTGGAGGAGATTTGGTACTTGGACTGTTCAGCAATGTTGAAACTGTTAGGACTTTGGCAACTCTTGCAGATGGACTAAATACCTTTTGCATAAAGGGATGTGCATGAGTCTTTGGGGGGAAAATGTTATGGTTCTAATGTAATATAATGTTGATCGACTTAATACTGATTCTGAAGGACTGTCACACCTGTGTAATAATGTTCAAGTTGTGAAATTATAAGAAGAATGTCTCGATATCTAATTATAAGAATAATGTCTTTGTAAAGAAATGAGTCTGGTTGCCACATTGACAAGGAGTGGATTGTTTTGGCTGATATATTGTGTCAATTTGAGTCTAGAGACATGGCTAAGTGACTCAGCAGTTCTACATCCTGGGGTGAGAAGGACACACCCCTCCTGATCTGGAAGGTGGTTCATTGTGACAATTTGAGAGGTTTAGATGGTTAACTGAGTGACTGAGCAGGGGGCAGTATTCTTACTTTGTTTCTTCCTGAACCTGTGCAGGAGAAGGGTGTGGAGATGATGTGAGTGTTACATGCTCCCTGGGTGGGGGTAGCCTGCTTACAATATAATGGAGGAAATGAAGCTTGTCCCCCCTTTTACTCTTGCTGCTTTTGCTGTCTTGTGAGGCCTCAAAGTATTGCTCCTGTGCTCTGTTACCCTGCCTTGGAGTCAGCTGATTACAGACCAAAACCTCCACACATTGTAAGCTTAATAAACCTTTCCTTGTTCAATTTTGTGTGTTGTATATTTTGTCTCAGCCACGAGAGAAAAGTAACCAAGACAGTGAGATTCTCAAAATTTAGTATGCAGAAGGAGGACATGAGAAAGTCTCAAAATACAGAGCCCAAGCCCTTAGCATCAGAGACTCAGTCTCTTTTTTTTTTTTTTTTTTTCTGGAGTATGACAGATATCAAGAATTTGGGAAGCTCTGTGAATGAATCTAATGTACAAGTTCCCATTCATGTGGAGCAAAGCTGCAGTAGTCTGTTAGAGGTGATGGGACCATGAACTTGGGCACAGTTATTGACATAAAGTAGAGAACAGACTAAAGAGAAATTCTAAGTGTTCTATTTTCAACATTAAGAATCTGCACAAATGCAAGAGTAGTTCTAACAATCCAAACCCTAGTGAAGACTCTCATGTTTTAATGCAATTCAAACTTCAAGTAAAATATCTTACATGAGGAAAATATGTTTTCTTAGAAGATAACTTTCTCATAAAGCTCCTGTATTAAAGACTTGGGCCGTAATGTAATAATGTTCAGAGCAGTAGCTGGAGCTTTTGGAAAGTGATTGGATCATAAAGGCTGTGATCTTATTTGTTACTCAGTCCATGTATGCTTTCATAATTCAATTTACTATTTTTTTTGTTTGTTTGTTTGTTTTTCTCCGGTACCAGGAACCGAACTCACGACCTTGCGCTTGCCAGGCAGGCGCTTTGCCGCTGAGCTAAATCCCCAGCCCCTCAATTTACTATTCTGAGGTGGTGAGCACTGCAGGAGGTGAGAAATGGATGGAAGAAGTAGGTAACTGAGGTGTGCTCTGTAGCAGTATAACTTTTCCTAAGGTACACCGTTCTCTCTGTGCCTCTTCCACCATGATGTGGGCTACTTGCTCTATTACATACTCGTTGTCATGATGTTGGTCTCAACATGTGCCCAGAACCAATGCAACTGAGTGCCCATGGACGGGAAATTCTGAAACTATGAGCCCAAATAAACCATTTACCTTTTAAGTTGATTTTCTCAGCTATTTTGTCACCACAATGAAAAACTGACTCACAGGTAGACTAAGTAAAAATAAGCTATCTTTCCTGTGAGATCAGTGAAAACCAGGGGACTTTAAAAAGAATGAATTGGAAGATATTTCTAGAACAGGGTCTTGAACACATGGCATGAGCTACGCTCATAATTTTAGAACAGCTAGGAAATGTTGCTTCAGTTTTATCATGCTGTTTCCTCAAGGGAGCCTTGCAGTTGAATTCATCATTGTCTAACTTCTTGGGTGTCAATGCTGAACCTATGCTCCTTCCTTGTACTGTTTTGGGAGCACTGTTTAATTTGTTTGTCAAATTTATTTTCATGGCAAGAGTCCATAAAGTATTGAGAAATAACAACACCTGGCCATGCCTCCCAGAAATTCTAAACTCAAGTATTAATGACATTTTTAGAAAACTGTCAGGTGTTTTTTTTTTTTTTTAATTTTTTTTTTCCAAAACTGGGAACCACTGCCTATCATTCATTGTTCAGTTTTCTACCATGACAAGTGGCTGATAATATTGGTACCTAAACCCTGAAGTTGGTATGATATTAGAAGGTGTTTGAAAACACTGAAAATAGACTAACCATGTTGCTAAAACCATGTTAGTTATTCCCATAGTCACTTATTAACTATTCAAATTACATGCAACTACGCCAGGCTTTTCCACCAGGAGCTGGCACTCTAGCCAACAATGATTATTCAGTCTACTGTAGAAGAACTCTGGTTTCATGTATGGTGTGGTTGACCTGCATTCTGGGAACACCAACATTTCAGTGTTTGAAATTTTCAGTGTTTAAAATTGATTTGCATCAGTTGTTTGAGTGATGTGATGCTCAAAAATGGTATTATATTTACTCATTCTATTCTCAAGGTCAAAATCAAGAAAAAGAAATAAGACAAAACAGAAAAAAGGAACTGACTGCAGAAACAAACTCATTAGGTAAGAGCATGGATGTAATGATTGCATACCTTGACTGGCTGGGAGCTGCCCAGAGGATTAATAAAGCACACTTTTCGATGTGTCTAAGTGGGTCATAGAAGCATGACCTTTGTATTACATTTGGTCCTTGGTGACTTCCTCCCTGATACTGATGTCTCCCCTGCTCTGATGTCTGGAAACCATGAACTAACTATCTTTGCTCCTCCATGCCCTTTTACCATCATGTTTTCTCCTTAGTACCAGCCAGCCATGGATTAAATTTCCAGAAACTGGAGTCCAAATTAAATCTCTTCTCCTCCAATTGTGGGTGCCAGATGTTATGTCTCAGGAACTGGACAGCTGACTAATACAACGGACCTTTAAATGCAAGTGTGAAAGGAATTTAGACATGTGGAGTACAGTGATACAGGTGTAATGTGACACTTTAAAATAAAACAGTTGTGCTACAGAGAATAATTTCACATTTAAATTTTAAAGATCAAAACTACCTTTTCTATAGAAATCCTACATAGGAAATAACATGCAGAGCTATTTGCTAAACTTACCCGTTAGCCCCCATTCTTCAGTGTATAGATGATAAATAACTTCAAACCTGGTAGTCTGAGTAAATTACAGATTTGAACAGGTTACATTTTGCTTGACTTTGGTTCATGTATTGATTCATAGTTAAGGTGCTGAAATTCAGGTCTTAGGTTTTTTCATTACAATTTATCATATGTTATAATTTAGTATTTACTCTATATTTGAGAATAATTTGTTTTGTACTCTATGCACCCTCAAAAGATCTTTAAGGTATATATGTACACATATATGTATACTTTCTTAAAGTCATAGACTATTTCTAGGTTGATCTTGGGCTAATAGAGCTGATCCTAAAAGAATTTCCATTTAAAAGAGCATTCTATGCCCATGTTTATCTTAATATACAGTATTTTTTAAACAATCTTGGCACATGTCATCTCAAATGAGGAGTCATTGTCTGCATGACACAAATTACCGTGACCATAATGCTGACCAGAGCTTAGCTTGGATTTTTCATCAGTTTTGGTCACTTCAATTCCTTGAATATGCTGAGTTACATTTTTTCCAGTACAATGCTTAGGCAGGAATGTAATTGTTCAGTGATTTTGTCACATAAAAACTAAATCAAAAGTAAAACAATAAAATTGTAAAACAAAAATTCAACTTTCTTATTACTTAGGCTACCTGGTAATCAGCACTGTGCATAGCTATCAAATATTTTAATTACCTAATGAACCTTTGAAGTGCTTTATTTTATTAACTGAGGACTCAAAATCAACATATAAATGGAAGATGAGATAGGGAAGTCAGAAATCTTGTCAGAGGCATTTTCCAATACATCAAGATATGAATACAACACTTTATTAAAAATTACACACAAATAGTGTTTAACTGTGATAAAAAAAATAATTGTGATAGTGATTTTTTCCTCTTTCTAGAACATAAAAGGCAGAACCACAGTTTTTTCAAGAATGCTGACATAAAGGAGCAACCACGATGGACTGCCTCTTCCTTCTAAAATTATCCCTTGTTTCTCCAATGAGGAAAAATATTGTGAGATTAATATTCACTGTGTTTATTAGCAGTGTTAAGCTGAACTCACTGCAGCCACCAAAGTGTGTCTTTAGGAGCTCTTTGGAAGAAACAGTGTTCCTTTCTTACTACAAAATATTCATAGTACACTTAGCTGCAAGTTTTTAACCTCAGGTTTGTCTGAATCTATTTTGAACTACATGGCTTGGTAAATTGAAGTGGGAAAATCATGTTTCCACTTTCTACTTCACTGAAATGTTCCCACCAAATGGTTCTTAACTATATGAGTCAAAAAATACTGCAGTACCCTAATGAAAGACTGCAAGCAAGGGGAATAAACTGGCATCTACAAAAGCCTTTTAGTACTAGACGTTACTTTTACAAGTCTGAGAATGACTATGGAAGTATCTCCATTTTCACTATAAGGAAAATAAAGCCACTTAGGTATGTTCAACATGACTAATTTACCTAGCAACAAATTCAGAGTCCAAAGCGTTGTCCTTCCAACTACAGAGACTTTGCAGAGCAGTCATTTCTATAGTAACTCATTGATATAACACTTAGGATAAAAGGTGTCTTGCTTGTTTTCTCTTTAAGATAGTCTTTTTTTCATGTGATTTGAACTTATGAACTTCAATAACGAAATACTAGGCTTTTTGTCCTTTTCTGTTTAAACCCTTAAATGTTCATAAATTTGCAAAGTCAGAATATAAGACCGTCTCATCTGATCTCTTCTTCCTCTGTTTTGAGTCAAAGACCAACATGGATGTTCTTTGCTATCCCTGGAATAATATTGTAGCCAAAGAGTTACATCAGAAAGTTCCAATGTTAGAGTTAAAAGATATCTTAGAGAGGATTTGATTGGAAACTAAATTTACACCTCAAGAAACTGCTAGCTAAGCCTCAAACTTACTCATCTGTCAATGTGAATATAAGCACAGAATTAATGAGAATAAGAACCATAAGTACCACCCCGCTCTCTGTACCTTTATCCTGGTGTTTTTATCCATGAGGCTCTGAATAGTCTTACAGTTGAACAGTTATTTTATACTCTTCTATATTCCTGGACAAGTTTGAGGATATCTGTTCACATGAATTCATAACATTCTCCCACATAAACTAATTTTACCTCTTTCTAATTTAGGAATTTAAATAGGAATGCAGAGTGGGGCTTCGTGTATTTGTGTACTTTGTGATTAGAATAACTTGATTATAATAGGAGTCCTGTTTTCACCACGTTGAAATTTAAAGTAATTTGATGTTATCCATTTAAATAATATTCTCTCCTTTCAATTGATTCTTAATTGTTGTCACTTGACATCAATATGATTGTCCCCAAATGCCCAAAGATATGTGGAATATATTAAATTAATTTGAAAACAAGTTTTCTGCTACAAAAAAAGGAAAATAAACCCAAAATTATCTCTGTAGAAAGTTATTCAGGACCATGAGGGATTATTTCATTAACACATTCACTTAGCAATACTTTGGCCTGGTTAGTGGAGAAGAATATTTTTTTTTCTTTTTTTCAACAGATAACGAATTGTATTTGAGAAAACAAACATTCTCACTAGGTGAAATTGAAAATTGCCAATCTCTCACTTACATAGATTTCTTAGGACATTGAATACATTTTTATTCCTTCTGTGGGCAATAACACTGTAAATTGAGCTGTTAAACTGATTCATGCTTAGACCAGCAAAAAAGGCTGTAAGTGGCCCTGAATCTTTCATAAATGCAGCAGAAAAGATTTCAGTCTGTGCTTGCCCCTTACCCCTGCTATTTTGTGTCATAATGCATCATTACATACTGATGTTTGCTCTTGCGCAAGTCAGCAGAAAAAGGGATTACATAGTGTGTGTTGGCTCCTTTCCTTGAATTAACTGTGTCACTTTTGATTTGTTATGTTATTGAACTGCATTTCAGGACTTCTTAACATTGACAGCTATGGCACAAACATACATAGTCCTCCCCGGAGGTTTGCTATATTTCTATCTGCACTCTGAACATTTTAAAAACTTGTAGTCAGATAAAGTCTATTTAAATGTAATATAAAATAATGTTCAAGTGGGGAAAAGTGGTGACATATAATCTAAAAAGCGTGTTTTATGTAGTCATTTCCTGGTGGAAATTATGGTAGTGAGTGAAGTTGTTTTATAGACTCAATAGTAAAACAAATTGAAAAAAAGTTTGAGTCTGAAAATTATCTTAGATAGTATATAGTAGAATCATTCTTTCCATGCTCAATTTTGTTCTCAGGTAGCACCAGTGATCAATTTACTTTTGCTCAAATACTTTCAGTGATGAAGAACTCACTGCCCTCATGGATACTCCTGACAATTGGATATTTCTCATTTGTTCAAATATTACACATGTAGCTTTATTAATTAATACAAAAATATCTCATTTTACAATAAATAATAAATGAAGCAGTATGCATTTACTAAACACATTTGCCTAATACAGCTTGGGTAGATAATTTAATATTTTATGCAGCTCAATCTGTCAATATGATACTCTTATTTAAATAGATTCACTTAGTAAATATTATGGCTACAATTCTTTCCTGGGACTGAAGAAAAAAATGTAATTCTTGTCTTTATACAGTTCTTGACCTACTGGGAAGACAAAAAATAATCTTTGAAATTTGAAGAAAAAATGGATAACAATAATGTACTGCAGAAGAGAATATCTGGATTTAATTAAAGGTCTATCAGATACTTGAAGAATGATATAAAACAAGCACATGTGTGTATATAAGGATTATATATATATATTGATATTGGGAATCGAACTCATGACCTTGCACTTGCCTGGCAGGTGCTGTGCCACTGAGCTACATCCCTAGTCCTAAGGATAATATATTTGAAGTATAGTAAAACCACAGTTCATGGATGCTTCTGCTCACAAGCAGTTCACAATTCACACAAGGTATTCAGCAAAATTCTGCTTTATTGCAAACTGTGCATCTGTTGATGAACACCTCCACTGCCATCTTTTCTGCATGAACATGAATGTGGCCATCTTCTCTAGAATTGTGGAATGAAGCAAGTTTGTGAACCAAGTTACCACTCTAATCTTTGAGGTTCTGTGTTTTGCATAGATTAAAATGAAATCCTTAAATATCTAGCCACTGGTAATATGAAAAAATAGGAATAATGCTTGTATCACATTCATTAGGAATAGTATCTGCAATTTCTTGGGATCAAATAAAGGATTTTAGGAGAAACAATTGATAAATTTAAATGACAGGAAAGAATAGTTTTTATTCTTAGGTCTTTGGTAAAGAAGAAACAAGGTTTTTCATGAAAGAAGAGTTCATATTTAGATGATTATTATGGCAAGTCATAGACTATATTGTTGAAAATATTTCATTTAAACCTGTTTATATAAATTCAGAAATTTTTACCTAAAACAAATTCATTTAATTTTACAGCTATGTTACAAAATTTTAAGTTTTTGTTTTGTTTTGTTTTGTTTTTTAAATACCAGAAATCTAACTCAAGACCTCTTGATTGCCAGGCAGGCACTGTGCCACTGAACCATATCTCTGGCCCTAAAACGTAAAATACTGCACTTTTGAGATTAAAAAGCAAAGATGGAAGTAGGGGTATAGTTCAGGTGTAGTGCATATTATCAGCATGCATAAGGTCCTGGGTAGGATCTCCAGCAACACAGAAGAGGAAGAAGAAGTGGGAGGAGAAGGAGGAGGAGGAGGAGATAGCGGAGAAGGTTAAGGTGGAGGAAGATGAGGAGAAAGAAGAGGAGGAGGAGGAGCAGGAGAAGGGGGAGAACAAACAGGAAGAGGAGAAGGAGGAGGATAAATAGAAAGAGGAGGGGGAAGAGAAGGCAGAGGAGGAGGCAAAGAAGTAGAAGAAAATTATTTCATAGTGACTGATGTATTTATTGTGTAGGAGTCAAAAAAATTTCATACATGTAGACATGACATGACCCTCACTTTGCTTACAGAAATTTACAGGCAAAGGTAACCTCTTGAGTTCAAATCTAAGAAACAATAATCTAACATGGAAACTGAAATGGAAAAACAATCCCCCACCTTGCTTTCACTCTTGCTCACTTGCCTTTAACAGTAGTTTTTTTGTGAAGACATGAAAAACAGCTTTCTAATTGAAGATGTTATGGATAATCCATCACGGAGAAGAAAAGAAGTGGCTTCTAAGCAGACTTCCAGTTTGCTGGAATTATTAGTGAAGGGCAGTGACGTGGCCTTTCTGTCTCATTCTTGGAAGAGGTTTTCTGGTGGGAAATTAGAAGTGAAGATAAAACACAGAAATGTCAAATCATTTATATTCTTAAAAGCTGAAATAATTTTAAATTACACATCAAGGAAAAAGAAGGCAAGGAAATCAGTACAAACATGCTCCTCCCCAGCAGTTTCCACAGCCTTAATGCATTTACAAGATGCTAAATCACATTGCTTAAAAAAAAATGCTTGAAATGAGAAACAGTTTTCTAATATATTTGAATCTATTTCCAGGTCTAATGTAGACACTCCCCAGAACCTTTGTATATGTGCTCCCCTATTAATGCAAGCTGACATGCCATCTTTCAGGTTGGTTCAATTCTCCATTCCAGATTGCTCCAGTCACACAGGGAAACATGAAGAAAACCAATGATTTAGGCATATTTTTGCCTTATTAACCTTTTTCAGTCTTTCCTAAAATTATGACTTTGTGTAAACAAATGAATCTCTGATTAGACATGTCTTTCAGCAATGCAAAATCTGTGTAAAGTATGAAGAAAAGTATTTAACATTTTAAATAAAACCATTGGAGACAGATGATAATAATAAATAAATATTAAAGGGAGGAATGAAGATTAGTTAAATAAATGATACGAAAACAGTTCATAGGTGTGTGTTGAAAATCTACCAGGGTACATTCATAAACTTAACTAGGCTCAATGTGCCTGAGTAGTCATTTGCATAGTGCCAGTGACTTTGAATAGCTACTGTGACATTTCACTAGTACATGATTGCATATTTCAAATAAATAAATAAATAAATAACTCAATCAATATGTTTTCCTGACCAGGTAAGATTTTTTAAATAGTTGGTACTTGTAAGTATACTTATAAATCCTGATCAAGGATATCAATCTATATGTTGCACTGTCCTGTGGTCATCTTGGTTATACTGTGAGGTGTGTACCCCAGTAAACTCTTTCCTATATGATTGCAACTTAATATGGATCAATATTAGGGTAGCGGAAAGCTTGGGATATGATCAGAGGTGGGAGAATCCACATGATTGTCTGACTGAAGGAGGATCCAACAGCTGTCCAGCCTAAGGGGTTAGATATTGAAGTACAGAGGCAGGATAAATGCAGCATCTGTCCAAGGTCCACAGATATATTGGCAGCGAATATGTATGTACTGGGCATCTGAATTCTGTAATATATTTATTTTATATAATCACCTTTTATCAAATATCACCCCACAAACATGTTGATTTTGATTTTTGCTGTTCACATAACTTCACAGTTGGAGAAGTTTAGAGGAATGTGGTTCTCTGAACCTTTCTCAACAGGAATTTAGTCTATTAACAATTACTCAAAAGTTACTTAAATTTCAGTACTGATGAATTATTTCAGATTTTCTTGGTATTACAAGGCAGAAAGGAGATGAAAAAATGTGTATGTTGCCTTAAAAACATTGGATGTGAAGCTTCCTGTGTAAGTAAAAAATTTAATTTCCTTCTTTACCAATTATCAGAATATTTTGATCTGTTTTTTTGTTTGCAGATTATCAATTTCTCTGAAATTTAGTATCATTGTAAATAAATTCACTGTAAAATCTATCTATGGAATTTTTGTTGATTTGTTTTTGTAACTTTGTTGCTTACCTCTTTGAATTTTCTCTTATTTGTTTGATTTTGAGGTACTCCATTCTCAGGAGTTTGGTGCCTAGGAAATTCTAAATGAGAACTCTTCCATTTCATATTACAAATGACATCACACCTCTACTCTTATACTTCTTCTACTTCACTGATATGTTTTCTTGACTTTTTTCTTAACCGTTTACATCCAGGATTCTGGTCTACTACTTGAATATTGTATAATGTTCTATCTGTTTTTACCCAAGTATGAATATTTGCTGTATGCTAGGGTTTCTTTGACTTTGACATCTCCAACCTTTCTCTATATAATAATAACTAAAAAAAAATTCAGCAAAGTTTTTATGTGTAATACACTGTCTTGAGATTTATTTCTAAGTTTTTAATGACATTATTGATTTCAATGAGCATACTAAATATTAGTAGGCCCATTTAAATATGGTAATTTTAGGGAGCAAGTGAGTATGTCAGCGTAATTCAGAAAATTATTAAGGATTCTTTTAAAAAGGGAACACTGAATTAGCTGGAGAGTATCTTCTTCTGAAAGTGGATTTCTACAATGTTGAACAAACTAAATTTGTATTTTGCGTATGCTACTGTTTCTTAAAATATGCTCTGTGATTAATTTTCAGATTTTATTAGACACTGACCAAGGTAATAAATTATTTGGTGCTATCCCAGGTAAGAATGAGAAGCTACAGAATGAAGTGCAGAAATTAACATCCCTGGGCCTGGGAGACAGCTGAATGGCACAGGACATGCCTGGCAAGCAGAAGGTGCTAAGTCTGATTCTTAAGAACAACAACAACCAAAAAGAAATTAAAATAATTAATAGAATTTGTCAGTGAGTCTCAGTATAATAAAGTTTGGGAACTGTTGTTTTAAGCCTGTAATAAACATAATGCTGATTCAAACATATTTTCTGACTATATTTATTTATATCTGTTCTTTACACTTAAGCAAGACAAGGGCTAAGGAAGGAAATTAAACAGTCAATATTATGGCTGTTATCTAGCTGACACTCAAAGCTGCACAGATGGGCCATTTTGCAGCCGGGCTGCATCAAGGGAGGATAAGTGATACTGGCATTAAGGGTATATAGTACTAAATTGATTTGTTGATTGGAATTAGCATAGTATTAGGTGTGGCTGCATGGATTTGCTTAAAATAGAATCCCCACCCTCAGTGTGGGTGGCACCCCTTAAGGGTTTTTGGTGGGGTTGGGTTGAGGGGAAGGTGGGTTTTTGCTTGGTTTGCATGGTCTGTGTCTTCTTTTGGTGACACTCTACCCTGTTGTCCTGCCTTTGAGCCAGTTAATTATTCACTGAAACCTCTAAAAACTGTGAATAGACCTTTCTTCTTTTAACTTGAGACTATTGGAGGTTTTGTTCCAGCAATGAGGAAAATAACTAGACCAGCTAGAGTTTGTCCTCCTGTCAACACAGTCCCCTCTGGGCTTCCTTCTTTGTATTCCGTAACATTCTTAGTATCTTTCTGCTTCCACACTCACTGCAGTTTTCTACCAGCAGTGAAATTCTAAGGTGAATCAAAGCCAATATATTAACTTTCTTTAATCATTTACTATTTTATAATTTTTTTATTCTCAGAACTATTAAAAGCTAATTGCATATCCTTTTCCAAATTGGTATGTTGAAGTCCTACTATTGATACATGAAAATAAAAACTCCCAACCTGAGTGATATCTGGGACGAGTTCGTGTTCTCTAGAACTGAGGAATGAATTTTAGGAACAATCGAGGTTAAGAGCAGAATATATTTATTGAGGAAAAGAAAGCTTCTGTCCAAGAGAGGGACAGAAGGGGGGCCCGAGTAGGTTACCCTAAGACTCTATCTTTTCTAGGGACTTTTATAGAGCAAAACCATGAGATGAGGTGGGCCCAAGGTAGGAAAAAATGGACAAAACTATGGTCAGCCAATAAGCATTGTTCAGATAAAATTGATCAAACTGGGATCAAATGGGAAGCGAGTCACATAACAAGCGGGCATGAATACAGAACAGGGGCTTTTCCTGTAAGGGGTTGGGTCAGGGACTCTTCAAGGTGACTGCTACCTATTTAGAATATCAATCCCTGATGTTCATCCAATATGTATCTTTCATGTTGGCTCCTTTGAGGGCCTGGCCCTGTCTGACTGCCTGTAATATTTCTATCTAACTCAGCTGCCTATAACACTATCAAGATCCTCAAAATGTAGCTATATTTGGAGATAAGGCCTTCATTAGGGTAAAGCTAAATCACAGGTGGGGATCATGTTAATCAAACATTACTGATGTCCATAGTAGAGAAGATTAGGATTTAGCTGCCACAGCCTGAGGAAAACCCATGTGAGAATACTTCTACAAGGTTGCCATCTACAAATTCAAGAGACCCTGAAAAAATCAGACTAAAAATGCATTCCTCTTGGATTTAGAGCCTCCAGAAGTGTGAGACAATAGAAAATGTGTAAATAAAGTGTTATCAGCTACTAAAATCACTTTCATAGGTTACATTGGGGCATAACTGAGCAATGTATTTTAAAAGCAAATTATATAAATATTTGGAAAAAGTCCATACAGAAAAAATCTAGTATTTTCATTACTCAGCTAGATTCCAAGCACATATTTAACTATGGCACTGATGTTCCCAAAATCTATGTTGGCTTTATATGAGGAGGTCTAATGAATTTGTGTTTTCATCTCACAAGTTTGACTATGTCCATTTGAAAAACAAACTTTATTTTTAAAATACTGGATCCTATGGAATGTTCTATAATGTCACCAACCTTAAGCTATGAATGATTATCTTTCCTGGTAACAATGTAATTTCAAATATTACACATGACACAGATAAATATGATTATGAGGATGGAGAAAAATGAAATAAAATACACTTTTTAAAATGTGCATTATCAGTTTCTGATCTAGATTTATCTCAAAATTTATTCTTGTTAAAAATGTTGAGATTCATGATCAAAATCATTCTCTCAAGCTTAAAATATCCATAAGCATTGTGATGATTTTATAAGAACTATGTGAGAATTCTGTATTTTTTAAAAAGTAAACAGGATTTCTAGACAGTAAGAGAATTCATTACAAAGTCATGTGAATTCAATAAGAACAATCAGCTTTGAAAAAATTAAGCTGTATATATCACATGCTCATTCATTATATTAAAACTTTCATGATGTGGGCAAAAATAGATACCTAATTACCTTAGTTTTCTTAAGTTTAACTGTAAACATCCATTACATATCAGCAGTATTCACATTTAAATGAAATACACAATTTTATATTCCAAGAACTTTAAATTTCCTACCTGAGAATCATAATTTAAACCTGTTTGCATTCCCAGTTCTTTTCTAGTTAGTGTATATTATGACCTTATGCTGAAAACAACTACTCACAAAAGTTTATATGAATGATTAAATAATTGACTTAAATATACAAATTAATGAAAGTGTACTATTATCTTTGCATTTTTATTTTTTATTTTAAAGATTAAAAAAACTAAGAAAACAACCATGAAGACAAAATCAAAAGAACACAACAACAACAAAAATGATACATGGCCTCAAAGCAAAGTGACTGGAATTAACAATGGTTGCTACACTACACGCTGTTCTCTTCAACGAAGTTGCTCAGTCCACTAGATGTAAGAATGTAAGATTGATCAAGCAGTCCAAGACAGTAACAAGTAATAAAAAAAAAGACATTGAAAGTGCTGCAGAGTTTCACCAGACAAGATGGTAGGAGTTCAACAACAGTTCTTATACTGCATATTATTATTTTCATATCAGTCATTCTCGTTACCTGATTCAAGTGTGCAAAATTGGTAAAAAAAAGAAAATTTTTAGCATTGACTATTCTTTTCAGTAAATTACAGATATACCTGCCTCAGCTATCTTTGTACATACATATACATTTTATTTTTCATTTTAAAGAAAAAAGGAAAATAAAACAACACAAAACAGCATAGAGAACAATAAAAATGATACAGAATTTTGAAACAAGGTGGATGGGATATTAACAATGGTTGTTATATTTTTGTAGGCAGCTGAGTTAGATAGAAATATTCTAGGCGATCAGACAAGGCCAGGCCCTGGAAGGAGCCAATGTGAACCAGAATGAAAGACAAGATACCTTCCTGCAAATGGAGAGGTGGTACTTGCTGGGGGCCAGATCTCAAAACAAACAATTAAACAAAGGCATGCACATACCTCCCTAGGGATGGACACCAGGGACTGATACTCTAAATAGGTAGCGATCACCTTGAAGAATCACTGACCCAACCCCTTCCAAGAAAAGCCCCTGTTCTGTATTCATGCCCACTTTCTACATGACTCACTACCCCATTTGATCCCAATTTAATCAGTTTTATGTGAACAATTCCTATTGCCTGACCATAGTTTTGTTCCACCTCATGCCCACCTTGTGATTTCCCATTTTCTCCCCAGTTTGGACCCACCTAACCTTGTGATTTTGCTCTATAAAAGTCTTTGAAAAAGAAGGGTTCATGGGGCAACCCACTCAGGCTCCCCTTCTGTTCCTCTCTCAGACAGATGCTTTCTTTCCCTCAGTAAATACATTCTGCTCTTAACCTTCATTGTTCCTAAAATTCATCCTGCGATTTTATAGAACACGAACTGGTCCCAGACACCTTTCAGGTTGGGAGTTTCTTTTCTTCTATATCAATATTACAAAAATGTTATCTTCAAAATGGTTGCACATATAACCAGACATAGGAATGTAAGATTGATTAAACAATTACACATTAACAGTTCCTTTCAATAAACCAACAAATATCAGTAGTAGCATTATCCTAGCTATCCTGTGTACATATACATACTTTTTTCTCTTCTTTCTTTCATTTTCCTCTTCCCTCCTTCATCCCAGTTGCTCCTTCCTATTTGAGCAGGTTTTTTTTCCCTTTCACAATATTTATTGTACCTTTCAGATTTTATTTACTCTTTCTGGATCTTACAGTAGGGCAGAAATGGGATGTTTACACATGTGAATCTGATTTATTTCATTTATGAGTATGGTCTGTAGTTGCACCCATTTACCTATAAAAGCCTCTAGTTTATCTTTCTTTGTAATTGACTAATACTCCATTGTATAAAAATACCGCATCTTTTTTATCCATTCCTCAGTGGATGGACATTTGATTTCTTTCCACGATTTAGCTATTACAAATTGTGCTGCTATAAACATGGGTGCACGTATATCGCTGTAGTATCATGTTTTCAGTTCCTCTGGAAAATACCCTGGAGGGGAATAACTGGGTTGAATGGGACCTCTAATCTTAGTTTACTGAGGAATCTCCAGACTGATCTCCACAGTGGCTGTATCAGTCTGCACTCCCATCAGCCATGGAAAAGTTTCCTTTTTTCCCCACAGCCCCGCCAGCATTTGTTGTTGGCTATCATCAAGAAATCAACCCATAACAAATGGGAGTGGAGACTGGTGCAACCTTTGCATTTTTATTTGCATTTAGAAGAATGATTTTTATGTACAGATGCAGTGAGTTACAAATGTGTATATATATATATATATATATATATATATAGAATTGTTATACTAACATGATATGGAGAATAACAAATTATTCAAATTCAAATGTATTGAATTTAAACTCTAAATAGTTTCATTGTGTTTTTCTTAATGCTAATTTGGAATATAGAATCCACGTCTGTCTTCTACTTATCTTTTGATCTACTCATTTACCAACAGATTTCATTTCCTCTGCACAACAAATAAGCTGCTTTAACAATGTGAACTTTGGACATTCACATCAAATTAGAGAGTGTAAGTTTTCATTTGTTTTTTTTTTTCCATCTCGGGGCTCTAGAGAAGATGGATTTTGTATTGACAAGACATGCAATTTAGGTATCAAGACATAACTAAGCTGGATTATATGTCTCTAGAGAGTGCTTTGCTTATGCAGTTTGATTACCTTTCAACTTGAATCTTGCTCTCCACATGTTATCTAAATTAATCTTTCTTGAAGGGCAGCTCATTTGGCCCTAATCTCACTGTTTGCACTGTCAAAGTCATATATTTAAAACACTTCAATGTTTTCAGATTGAAATTATTAATGAGATTTTGAGAAATCTCAGAATTCCATCCTTTATCTACAACTTGAAATCATTACTTGAAGTTGTCTAATTCTAAAGCTTAGTAATTTTTTAAAAAGAAAATCACCAATGAATACATTTAAAAATGAGTTCCTTGTTATATACCAAATATCCGCAGATCACGTTTGAATTTGACAGCCGTAAGTTATTTTTGCCACTGTATTTATCGCATATAACTACATTTTACACATTGCAGCTTTTGGCTTTTAAAATATTTTAATTAGGTCACAGAAAAAGTGTTGAAATTAAATTTCAGGGATTTTCAAAGCATTTCAGCATGATCTGTAACACAATGTTCAGGCATGTAACACACCATTATTCCCTTTCTAGGTGGTTTAAATATACATAATTCAGGTCTGATCTTCAATAATACCAAGTCCTGTCAGAATTAGGAAACTGACATACTTTTGTGTAGGTGATTTCCACATTTCCACAGGTAAAATGTATTGATATTTAAGTAAAATTTACTCTTCAGTCTCCATCTTGTTATAGGAAGTTAGGTGTAGTTTCCTACATTGGAGTTAAGGATTTCAACGAAAACATTATTTTTCTATGCCAACTACTTTAATCTAATGTTCACATAATTATCTACTTTATGTTTATTGACTAACACTTGAATTTTTTATGGGGATGGTGATGTAATGTGTGAATGATATTTTTAGGGTTTAAATTATTTTTAGTAGCAGTTACTATTTATCATATTTTAAGATATTAGAAAGTTTATGAGAAAATTTGCTACTAGATAAATTGCAAAACATTTCTAATGAAAGTTTTACTTATACATTTGCTAAAAAGTGTCACAAAATTACATTAGTCTTAAGAAAATTGTATATGAAATACATACTCCACAAGGAAATGTAAAATTGCCTTATAACCTCATTCTCTGAGTTAAAAATTTCAAGAGATGTATGGAGGTTTGCATCTATAGAAAGAAATATTATGATGAAATGACAAAGTCTTTGTTTAAAATACAATCAGGTTGAAACTTACAACATTGAATATGTTTCTCTTTGAAATTAATCAGATTGCAAAATCTGGCAATGTTATTCAATTCACTTTTACTTACTCAAAAAGTGACAAGACTTTTACTAACATATGCTTCAAATTCCTCACTAATATATAATTTTACAGAAATATTGCATGATGATATTATCTCTTTAGGAAAGGAAAACTTTCTAATTGAAGGTACTGGTTTTGAAGTAAGATGTTGACTATGTTACACGTTATTATTTACAATTCTGGTTACTCTAAGTATGTTCATTCAATAGCCTGAATATATTTCTCTACAAACTTGAAGAAGAGTGTCCACTGTAGTAAACAAACCCTCCAAAATATAACCAGAGAAATATCTGTGCCCAATATTTCAAAAGATAAAATTTCAATTTAGCAAGTACTGCTCTAAAATAGTACATTGAACATAGTTTGGAAGTATTTGTCTGAGGGATACTATACCATATCTATTTTTTAACATTTCTTTTTCTGCAATATCAGTACGATAGTGAAGTGTTATAAGACCTTGAAAACAGTTGCAAGTTCAATTAAAGTTATTAAGTTGTGTAGTGGTAAAGCAGAGCTGCAGGTCAAGCAATTGCAGCCACGGGATTCATCATATTAACTTATATCTCAGTTCAATCAACTGAATATGGATCAGGTAATCACTCACAAATATGTTTTAAAGAATAAACAAAGAATATTTACCACAGCTTAAAAAGGACTCAGTAAATGTTGGCCAGGGTTAATATTTCATTTCACTTCCACACTTGAAATGTTGGGTATGCGCATGAGGATTCATGTAAATCTTTATGCTTTTCTTTCTGTCCTGGCTACCAGGAAGTGGAATTATTTTAAATTATAGCCACTTCACTAAATAAAAGTTGGATGCTTTTTACATATTTTTATAAAAGTGCTAGGCATTGTGGAAGTCTTACTTTTATAGAAAATAAAAAACCTTGCGGTTCCCTGGACTGTGTTTTGAAGTAAGACCAACTGTGATGGCTCAGATTCCAGGATTCAAGAGGAGAGGCAGAAACAGAGGTATATTGTTTGGGAAAGAGCTAAATTTAAAAAAAAAAAAAAGACAGAGCACAAAATTTGAGGCAGTACCCAAAGTCAAAGATGAGAACAAGCTAGTCAGCTGGCCACTAAACACCTAGGTACATCAGGAAGTAAAAGCAGCAGTAAAAACTGTGGTTTTAAATATTTGATATGAGCTAGAATGGATGTTTGAAACTTCTCTCTCGTGTAACCCACTTTGTAGCCTGAATGTAGATAAATTCTTATTAAGCATTGGTGATTGTATACCTAACGTCAACTTTAATCCATTCTATTCTCTCTCCCCTCTATGCCTTCTTTGAATGCATAAGGATAATTTTACATATAATCTTTAATGCAGAGGAACTGTGTCTAGGTCTTTTATTGTAAAAAAAAAACTTAACTCATTTAAAAAGTAGGCATATTATAAATAATAAAGTAAAATGAATTCTGTAAACTATGTTGCATGGCTCTAAATGGAGTAAATTCTCAGTATAATGGTTGCATAACACCCATAACAATAGTCTTATTATTTAATGAAATCATTCATTCATTAAGTGCTACATTTTTAATAAGACAATTCTAAGGCAGACAGGTGGAAAAAATGTGAAGTGAAAAGTATGATTAAAAAAGTAGAGTGAGCTGAACATGGTGGTGCACACCTACAATCTCAGCACTTGGGAGGCCCAGGCAAGAAGATCACTGCAAGTTCGAGGCCAGCCTAGGCTACAAAGTGAGTTCAAGGTCAGCCTGAACTTCATAGTGAAACCCTGTCTCAAATAAGATAAAACATCCAGTAACCTGAGCAACTTTGTTGAAGATAACAATAGGTAATATAACAGCCACTGCCCATTCCCTTCATTTTGTTCTGAAACCCTGTATCATTTTTATTATTTTTGCTTTGTTTTATTTTTGTCTATGTTGTTGGTATTTCACTATTATTGCTTTTTAAGTTATTCTCTTTAAAGTAACAAAAGAGTAGAGTGAAAGGTTTCAACGTAATGAGGTAGAGGTAAAGTAATAAAGTATGGGTGGAGGAAATCAGCCAGGGCCTTCAACGTGCAAGAAGGGCTACTGTATTGGAACTCAGGCAAAGGTTCTAGAGCAAGGGACTTTAGGTGGACCTGCTGGTGCTGCCTCTGACTTTCTGCCTGAAGTTGAGCAAGTTACTTAAACACACAGAGTTCTGCCTCTTGAACTTTAATTTATTTTTAATTATTTTATTTTAAAGAGAAAAAAACAAAGACAAATTAACAAAGACAAAGGCAAAGAAAATAACAGAAACAATAAAAATGATGCAGAATTTCAACAAACCAGATTAACAACAATACCTATTTCACAAGTTTAGATAAGAATTCAGTAATTTAACGCATGTAAAATTTTGGGAAAATTCATGTCATAAATACTCATTGCATTTGTGATCCTTTAATTTTAGTCAGTGATATGATAGAGTCTCTTATGACGAGCAATTTAAACCTAAATTGCTGTATCTAAGAAAGTTGTACAACGAGAGGCTTCCAGGATTATGATAAAAATTGGAGTAACAGGATTCTGAAATATGAATAAGCTTACTGGATTCACTGTAACATAAATCACAGGAAGCTCTTGAAGTCATGGAAGCTATGGAGGAGTGTGTGGAATCTGCTGATAGGGTAAAGCAGGAACCAGCGTTATGGGGAGCAATGGTAGAAATTGAAGAAATGACTTAAAATAAATTCATATTATTTTCAATTATCATTGACCCAGACTACATATTTCTATCAATCATTAGGGGAGCTTTCAAGCAACACATATGGAACATACATACACACACACAAGCACATACACACACAAACACACACATTTTTCAAAGTTCTACTGTTCAGAAATTTTTATTTATTTCCCAGAAAACTTTAAGATATTTGTAGGAAAATGGATGCACCTGAAAAACATAAGTTTGAGTGTAATAAATCAGACACACAAGCTTAAACACTATATGGTATCATTTGAGTAAGGCAAAAGAGAAATAACTATCACAGTGAAAGATGGATAGAAGGAGACAAGGGGATGGACAGGGGTCCAAGAGTATGTGGGTGAGAAGAGAGATGGGAGGGAGAGGAGAAATAAGTAGGATAATTATATACATACACAGGAACATAATAACCTCGATTAATATAAACTTTCTAGCCATAAACATAATTTTAATAATATCAACAATAACAAAAATGGGCACAGGAGCAGAAAGGAGAAAGAAGGGAGAGAGGTGAGAGAAATGGGGAAGGAGATTAAAGAGAACCAAACTCTACATGTATCCACTCCCCAAGATGGTTGTAAACTGCTAGTACTGCAAACATGCAATAATAACAAAAGAAATGAAGACTGTGTATCAGGTGTACTTGTGTGTGTGTATGTGTGTGTGTACACGTGTGCATAAACAAGATGGACACACACACAGAGTCTGTATCAGTGATTATTTTAGAATTCAAAATTACTAGGTTATGCCAAGAAGCAATTTGAATCTAACAAGACAGAGGACATGGTGAAAAGCGGAGAACGAGAGAAGCAAAATGAGGGAAGTTTGAAATTGTGTCATTTTTAAATACCATATTAGCCTTTATTTTTAGGAAAGTTTTAGGTTTACAGTAAAAGAGGAATGCACAGAAAGTTTTCCTGAGCCTCATGGCCATGTACACGCTTTGCCTCCCTCATCAGCATTCTCCACCAGACTGCTGCATTGATTACAACTGATAAACCTGTATCGATACCGCATAACATCAGAGAGCATGGTTCACAGTGCCACTGTCTCTCGGTGTACACTCACCGTTTTTGGACATATTTATGTTGACACTCATATGCCATTATAATATCATTGGATGTGATCCCACTATGCTCCATTTCTCTGCACTCCACTAATCATACTTCTTTCACCTCTAACTCTTGACAATCATTGATTTCTTTCATTGTCTCCATGAGATTGCCTGTTCCATAATTAATATTGTTAAACACATGCAGTATGTAGACTTTTCAGATTGGCTTATTTCATTTAGGAATATGATGTCAAATTTCATCTATTCCTTTTAATGGCTTCATAGAATTTTTTTTTTTTTTTATTGCTTTGGATAGTCAGTTACCTGCATGTACAATACCTTTTTTGTTTTTTTTTTTTTGGTTTTTCTCCGGTACCGGGAACCGAACTCACGACCTTGTGCTTGCCAGGCAGGTGCTTTTGCCGCTGAGCTAAATCCCCAGCCCCTACAATACCTTATTTATTCACCTACTGGAAGAAATTTTGGTTGCCACTGATTTTGGGCAAATATGAATGAAGGTGCTCTAAGTAATCAGGTTCATTTGCTGTTTCTTTTGGGTTATATTCTATGTGTTTCACAGTTTTTTGCATTACATTCAAGATATGTGGTCTATTTTGAGTTAATTTTTGTGAGAGAATATGATCTGAATCTAAATATATCTATTTTTTTCTTTTTCACACAGATACCTGCTTGTTACAGCACCACTTGTTGAGAAAACTTGAATTTTTACACAATGTATTCTTCTTGCTCCTTTGTAAAAGATTAGCTCATTATATTTTGGGCTTTATAGATTGATCTGGTGATCTATGTGTCTATTTATTTGTCACTACCACATTGTCTTTATTAATATGATTTTATCATAATTCCTGGAGTCATTCCTTCCCTTTTGTTCCTTTTCATTATTACCCTGGCTATTCTGGGTCTTTTGCAACTGCCCATAAGCTTGAGAATCAGTTTATGGAAATGCATCAAATAACTCTTGTGGGTTTTAACTGGAATTGTCTTGAGTCTAAAGATCAATGTGGGTAGAATTCATATCTTGAAGTATGATATCTTTCTGTCTATGAACATGAAATAGCTCCTCCTTATCTATACTTTAAAAATTATTTCATCAGCTTTGTAGTTTTCCTCATATAGATCTTATACATACTGTTAGATTTTTTTTACCTAAACATTTTGTTTGGGGTAGTTTTTTTATTTCTATTTTTGTACTGGGAATCACTCTCAGGACCTCATGGTTGCCAGGCAAGTGCTGCACTACTGAACTAAATTCCTGGTCTTGGGTAGTTCTCATATAATTGGTTTTATGTCTAAGTCCATGTTCCAGTTTTCATTACTAGTTTATATTTCAATCTTATAATTTTGTGATATTACTTATGAGTCTAGAGGTTCTTTTGTTTTTTTTTTTTTTGATTCTTTCAATTCATGGTGTTTTATTTCTTTTTTTTTCTGAGAGTCTACTTCTTCTTCTTCTTTTTTATTTTTACCTTACTCGATTTGCTGGGACTTCCAGTATAATGCTGAAAATGAGTAGGAAGAAGACTAATCCTGGCCTTGCTCCTGATCTAAGAGGGAAACATTTTAGTCTGTCATCAGTAAGCTTGATACTAGCTGTAGCTGGGTTTTTTGTTGTTGTGGTGGTGGTTTTGTCTTGTTTTGTGGGGAGTTTTGGTAGATATTTTTTATCAACCTGAGGAAGTCCCATTCTAGAGATTAGCGCGTCTTACTTATCTAATATGTAGATATATTTTCAGCCTATTTTGCACCAGTAAGTGTGCTATATAATCTGTGGTGATAGGAGGCATTTTACTGTGCTTCTCTAAGGGAGGGAAATATTAGTTTAGTAGGTTTCACACATGGCAATAGCAGTGATGCTTAAACGGGAGAAAATTATGTTTCCTTATGAACTCATAACACTTGAGTGATGGGGGGGCAGTTCAAGAAGGCTTTTCTATGAAATAGATCCAGCGTGAACTTGGTTCTTATCTGTAGAGCAAAACTTAAATATATCATTCAAATACATGACAGGGAAGAATCTAGATGCTAGAACCTATTTAAGAACATCCGAGGTAACTAGTTGTAGACCCAAGAAGGGTGATGGTGCAGTTACAGTGAAGGCTTCAAAAGCAGGAATGCGAAACATGCAGGTTGCATTCTGGCAGAGTCAAATCCTAGAAGAACCAATCATTCAAGAGGAGTCTAAAAGGCAAAAAAAAAAAAAAGTTTGATGCCCTAGTTTAGAATAGTCAGGTAAAAGGAAATCCATCACACTGAACCATTTTATTTAACTCAAGGGTCTTAGTTACTTTCTTCTTTGTTTGGACAAAATACCCCACACCCACAAGTTAAATAAAGACAGGTTTATGTCACCTCACAGTCTGTGGAGGTTTCAGGCCCTAGTCAGCTGCCCCAAGACATGGAAGCGTGGCAGTAAGATACAGCAGAGGAGAAACACGGCACCTAAGCCAGACATGAAGCAGAAAGCAGTAAGTCTACCTTTCCTATTTTATTCCATTCAGGCTACAAGCCTATTGGTTGGTACCATCCACACACAGGGTGGGTCTTTCTATCATGTACTTAACCCAGGATCACACAGCTACGATCCAGCCACCTCCCAGAAGTCCCACCTCTGAGTGCATGAGGTCTTTTGGAGATGTTTATATAAGAGCTGTAAATCAAGTCTTCAATAATTTGGATAAGGTGCATCCACCTGAGGGAGCACAATGAACTTTACTCAATCTATCTATTCAAATGTTCACCTAACAAAGATGCACTCTCAGTTACACCCAGAATTATGATTAGCCGAATGTCTAGGCACCCCATGGCCCAGGTGTGTTGACAGACGTTATTAACCATCATACAGATTCATTTTATTCTATTAATACAAAATCTGTCACACTTTCCTTCTCCTTTTCTCTCCTCCTAGTTTTAAAAAGGAGAAAAGAAGGAAGGGAATATATATATATACACGTACACAAGATAGCTAAGATAACTGTACTACTAATTTCTATTATTTCATTTAAAGGAACAGTTAGTGTGCTTATATTATTTGATCACTTTAGCATATCTATATCTGGTAATCTGAGCAACAACTTTAAAGATAATATGCAATATAATCACGATTATTAATTTCTTATCATCTTGTTTTGAAATAACATATTGTTTTTACTGCTTTTTTTTCTCTTTAAAGTAGTAAAAAAAAATTGTTACCCTTTTAAAATTATACACTGTATGGAAGGTATCAGGAGACAGGAGCCAACATTTTACTTTGTTGTAGAAAGAAATATGTGAGAAAATTATCCTTTATTTCTACTGCACTTAAAAGGTAAAATACTGCCTAGTCAATAAGTAATAACTGTTTTCATTACTTAAAAAAAAAGAAATACATTAACCATATACATTGTCTGAAATATAAAGGAATGCGATAATTTGTGTTACTTATAACCATAAAAGTATCATCTTGGAACTCAGTGAAAGCACTGAGCATATTTATATGTCAGTCTGTACCTGAAAGTTAAATAACATCTCTTTTTTATGTGTGAAGTTATTCTATCTTCAATTAAACAGAGCAGCCAAATTTGACATTAAAATTTAGTTATTATTAAGTAAAGTGTTTCAACTTACCAAGCTCTGTATATCTCTTGCAGTGCTGATATTTGGCAAAGCTGTCTTTCGCAGCCTGAGTTATACCATTTAGGCACCTATATATCATTACGATTCTTTTCAGGAAAGTTGGACTTAAAATAGCTAACTGAACTAATTTCAGGCTGGTTAGAGCAACTGTTAGAACAGTTGTATTTATTACGTGTCAGTTTCTATGAGAATCACCACTCACACAGGGCGCACTGGCTGTGATGACGATAGACGGAATTTTTAGAAAGCAATTTCCCAATCACAAATGCCTGCACGTTTCACTCCCATAAGTCGTGTAGCACAGCACAAATGCATAAACACAATCCATGGAATGTAAACATAAGCACACTAATCATTGCCCAAGGCTGAATACAAGGGACTGCAGTGGAAGTATAAAAAGAATATATAATGAGGAAATTAATGAACAGGCAAGATGGAAAGCTTTCCTAAAATGCATAAGCGAGTAAGCTGATTTAATTTTTACCCTTTTCTATAAAACCTCCAATTTTATTATTAATTAATGGAGAGTTCCTTGGAGAAAGATTTACTCACTTAATAGTGTATAGAAACTTTATTTTTGTCTTCTATGAGAGTAAAGAGGCCATATTTTTACTCTTTCGATTGGTATTTGTATTAAATTTGCATATGAAATGGCCTAAAAAAAAAAAAAAAAACCAGAGAAATGGCCTAAGCATACTTAGCTCCTAGTCGACGTTATAGCTAGCTCCATGATATGGAATTGATATTTAAAGATCCCTTTGTATGCAACCAAGTTTTAAGAAAATTTTAAAATGTTGACTTATTTTTCTGAACCAGTGATGTATACACAATGATATGCTCTTAGATGCAGAAATTAAGAGATTATAGACTTAAGCTAAGAGCATGATGATGCATTCAAAAATCTTTAAATTGTAACTGAATTTTCAATTCAGAAAATATTTTTCAATTTATACTAAAATTGAAGGCACTAACAATGGATTCGTCTGACCACAATCTATCTCATTAAATACAGCCTGTCTTACCAAACATTTATGGAAGCATTTTTAGTTGAAACATAATTGATGCTTTACAAACACCTGTATACAGGAAATAAATAGAAAATGTGAGCTGTCATTTTAGGAAGCAAGCAAGTTTTTCATCAAAGCTAAGCTAATTCTTGTAAAAACCATTCTCACTATAACTTCTGCACTCCTTAATAACAGGCTTCATCACTCAGGAGCCCTTTTGACCTAATCAGTTCTCAAAGGGTCCACTTAATAATACAGCCACTGTGGCAACTGAATTCAGAATGAAATTTAGGGAAGTTATTTAAACCATTGCAAAAATATGTTGCTTGCTAAATAACAACTATCAGTACCACAGGACATGCTAACGTACATTAGTAACATTTCAAATCCATCTCTGATTTAGAGGTCATGGAGGTCTTGGGAGCCACATAAAAGGGAGCTAGAAAATAAAGTTATATGTAAAACAATATTGAATTCACATAAAGAGCAACATATAGGTCAACTTAGCAGAATAAAAGCAAGTCAGAAATAAAGCTGCACATTGGTCTAAACATACCTCCTCTGGGAATTATTGGATCATTTAAACACTTGGAATAGGAACTTTATATTCAAAATAGTAAACCAAAATGCTGTTTTAGAACGTTTCTTCTGACCACCTTATTTTTCCATAGCATCATTTAATTTCATGAAGTTTCCATTGATGATAAATGGAAATTACAGGCTTCACAGGTAGAATATCAAAGGTGCCTATCATCAAGTCACCCTGTGTCACAAGGGTCCGTGCATATGTCAAGGTCGTGGTCTACCTAAACAGTTATTTAATCCCATTAAAATGCTATGATATGAAACGAAATTACTTGTTTCACTGAATTGCTTTCAATTTCACCTTCTTTCAAATTGTTTGAAGGCAAAGCAAACTGAAACACTGTTTCTCCTGTTTTCAAACAGGAATATGCCTGATGGTTGTTGTTTGTACTCAGAAACAATGCATAACCGGCTTTTCCAGACCCAACAGCTTGAAACTAAAACTGAGCGTATTATTATATGATGCAAAATACCTTCTATCCTTCTTTAAGTTTAACTGTGAGGTTTTTGAGCATGTTTAGTGAGGGAAAGCAACAGAGAGGAGTTGAACAGGTGGAGTCAGCTTTCATATTGTCGCTTCTGCCTTCAAATGCACACGGACCCCATAACCGTGCACATTACTGAACATTCACAAACTAGCCAAAGTTCACCAAGTAGTGAATCCTGAAAAGTACTTTACAAATAATGCTGAATTAGTCTATGTCATTTTGGGGAAGATAACCCAGGTGCCTTTCTTGTACTTACTATAATTACAACACAAAACACACACACACACACACACAAACACACACACAGAGATACAATATTGTTTTTGAAATAAAATTTTAAAATGGCAGATATGTGATACTTGTCACATAACTGGTGTAGCTATTTTGATTATTTTTTTCGTGTGTGTGCCAGGAATCAGGAATCCAATTCAGGACCTCATGCTTACCAGGCAGGCACTGTGCCACTGAGCTATGTCTCTGACACAGTGTAGCTACTTTGAAAATTAAATTTTGGATCTTCATATTTGAAATATTATTTCCAAGCCACTATATTTCATCTGTTCTTTCATAAAAATTAAGAACTCCAGAGTAACTCTCAAGTGAGAAATGTGAGAAACCTTACTTTATGAATAAAAAATTAAAGTTGATAAGCGGTCATTCAGTCTTGGGCTTTATGACTTCACAATATATCCTCTGTGGTTTGATGAATGATTTCTGAGATTTACTTTATAAAAACCTCTGAAATACATGTACTTATAGAACTTTTGTGAGAAGTAGATGAAGTGATTCATCCACTATACTTAAGTAAACGCCTTCCTCATACTAAACAGCTAACTATTCTAGTGATTGCTATTTCACTGTAATAATCTCTATATAGAATCTTACCTTTGAGAAAGGTCCAGGTTCAGGATTAGTAAACTTACATTCAGAATACACTGGATAGATAAAGAGGAAATACAGAAAAAGTCCAAATAATTCCCCAAATGATCTATTCCATTGTGTCAAACATTTATTAATGTATATGCAAATTGGCTTCATTTGTACTAATAATTTCTTTTAGTTTATTGAAGAGAAAGTTTTGTGCTTTTACCTGTTTTCTTGTTTGTAAGACAGTCTTTCTTGTCTATGTTTAGTACTTTCAGTAATATTTTGGACATTCCTTTGAGATTTTGATACATAGTGCATTAACTGTTGTTATCCTCATTATTTTACTAGGAAACTTTATTTTGTTTTTATGTATAATGGGTTTTATATTTTTTCATTAGTATTAACTTGTATTGCATTAAAAGAAAAAAATAAACTGAACATTGCTATATTCTTATCACCAGGGTGGTGTGAGATGGGAAATACAGTGGAAGGTATTTGTTTTAAACGTTAGATCTTAATAATAGTGGAGGTCACATTTTTCAAAAGTTACCATTTGAATCTGCTTTACTAACTTTACTTTTAATATGAATTCACTTTGGTGTCTATTTAAATTTTCTGTTCGATATGTCCCACTCTCTCAAATATACATGGCATATGTATGCTTCTTTAATATATGTTTTTATTAGTATATGTCTATGATAGATAGCAGTTACAGCCACCTTGGGGAATTGGTACATATATATGTTGCATTACAGCCTAAGCATATTTAGGTCCCCTTCCACCTTTCCTTCTCCCCCATCCTATCTCCGCTTCTCATTTCCATAAAGTCTTGGAGAATAAATTAATTGTTAAAATATGTAAATCATGATTTCAAGGTTAAGAAAGCTTCACTCATGCTAATACAAAAAGTCTTGCATTTAGGTGCTGTTAGGCATGGAGCATGACTTTAAATAAGAGCCACCTTTGAAAACATGGCATTAAGCTTTAACAGTAAAACTCTGTTACACCATGGTATGAAATTATGAGAGAGAAACATCCCATACCTACCGTTTGAGAAGGTAAGCATCCAGGGTCTTGGAATTTAGGAAGTAAAGCTGCTTTATCTCAGTTGATACAGTGGCTCTCCAAAGATTTAGCTAAGACACCCTTTGCAAGAAAAAAAATGAGCAAAATATTTCAATTCTAGTTTTCTTTAGAACCCATATTTTAAAAAAATGTTTGTAGTAATTTTAATTACAAATCATTAACTGAATTCCAACTATGGGAGTAAGAAAAAAAATGTAATAGTTAAAAATACCAGCTTGAGAATAATTTCCTGAAATTTCAGCCTGTAATTCTTCATATAAAGTTGAATCTTTTTAAATATAACTTTCTTTTACTTTAAAATATAAAACATATTGATTTAGCCAAGCAGTTGTTGGGTTATATGGCATAATACATGTAGAACATCTAGCACATTAATATATTATACAAATAATTCTCTTTACCTTATTTACATTTACTTATTACTATTGTAATTACTTTTATTAGTGTAATATTGTATCTCATGTTAAAAATATTAACTAGACAATTGTCCAAGTTGAATGTTACTTTACTAATGACTCTTTTATTCAGCATATATTTTATTTTTTTGTGATTTATCTATATTATACAAACTTCTAAGGTTTACCTAACTTTTTATTACCAATTTGTCTTTATTTCCATGTTATAGTGCCTTTATTTGGTATAATTCCATAAGAGGGGCAATCAAAATATATGTGTCCACATTTTAAAAAATTATATATGTGTGTATATATATATATGTAAAACAATGAAGACATATTGCAATTAACTACCCTCCAAATACTCACCTGCACTTCTAACACTTAACTGTTCATTGTTGCCACTTCCTGAGCCAATTCTGGAAGATCTCTTTCAGGAAAGTCTTTATGAGCTGTGATTAAAAAAATATGGTGAATGCTGTTCCCAAGTGCTATCCAGTGTAAAGGCAGGCTCACAAAAACATCACTAGAGTTCTCATTCACTTTATTCACCGAACATGGCACCTTGAAACTTCCAGATCTCCTGTAAAACCAAACTGGCAGTAAGAAATATTTTGAATCTACTCAGGACATTGAGGCAGCCATGGCAAGTGCAACTATAGTCATTCATGAAAGAAGACTTCCAGAACTGCTTCAGGAAGTGGCAGGAAAGACAGGGTAAGTGAATTCAAAGTAAGAGCGAGTCTTTTGACAAAAATTAATGGCAATATGTCATTTATGGTATTTTTAAAACTTGAAACATCCACCATATTTTCAGTCACTCCTTAGGTGTTGTCTGTGTTTTTCCTTAGTGTAATAAGCTTCTTGAGATATACATTATGCTCTGAGATCTTCACTCATGCAGTGCACCTTCCCCTAACAGGTTCAGCACAGGGCTCTGTAGATACCTTGGGCACAAAGACATTCAAGAAGAGATGCTTACAGGACAGAGAGGAAAGTATAGTAAAAGAGGTTTAGGAAACAAAAGGATAGGATGAATAGGCATGAAATAAAGAGAAATGAGGAGAACGTTCTCTGCTGTAGAAGTAGAAATCTTCTCGTTTCTTCTCATCTTTTTCTTTTTCTTCAGGTTTGAAGGTTAGTGCACACATTTCAAACAATTGACCTTTTCAGATAAGCTCTGATTATGAAGTAAAAGTCTTCTGTTGGATTGTAGTGGTGTAAGTCATTACGCTTCCACAATTTGCACTAACACAAGAAATGTACATGATGCAGTAAATGTACATTTTATCGTTTAGTTTTTGACTGACATTGACATTTGTATGGATGGCATTATTTGTCATGTACAACAGTGCAGTGTTACTGTTTATTCTAGGATGATATTTTCTTCTTCTTTGCTGATTGCCCTTGACGTTTTTAATGTGTCAGTAATTCCCTCCAAGTCTCAGGAATACGTTTTCTCAGCCTCAGCTTTTAGAGAGAATCTGAATTAATCTCACACAGTAATGGTAATTTAAATCTTTCTTTCTGATGATTAGATTGGTAGCTAGTGCAAGACAATTCTGAGCAAGAGATTGGAGAACTTCTAGTTTTCAGAAGCTACATCTTAAATAATAATGAAAAGATCCAAAAATAAGCTTTTTTGTTCTCTTAACTACAATATGCATGGTTGTGTTGTGTAGAGACACTGCAGCAACTGTGAGGCCACAGGGGAACTAAGAAACCTGCTGAGGTTGAGAGCATGACAACACGGAAAGTTCATGGGATCCTAGAGACATTAGTGGGACATAAGTTCAGCAGCAGGACTGTTATTACATAACGTAATGGGTATCTTTACCACTCAGTTATTTTGATTTTGAGTTTTCAGTTACTTGCAAAGAAAACTACCTTATAATACTGATCATGTTTTAAAGAATTTTTAAAAAATTGCTTCTATGTATTAATCTACGGGATTTAAAAATAGGAAATTATCACTGAAGATACTTACAAACCAGAATATCATTTCTTCAGTGAATTTTTTTCTGTATTTTTTGGGACTTCATTTTGCATCTTAGTGTTCTTATTTTCTTTTGTGCTTTTGTTAAATCTTCTTGAACTCCTTGAATATAAATCTTTTTAGGAACTAAGCAATATGTAACAGCAAAAAAGAAATGCATTTTTTTCCATGTTTAATACAAATTTCATAACCCAGGCAATTTCTGTGAGCAGTTAGCTTTATGAAATCATATTTTGTTTTTTTTAAAATTTGCATTAAAGGTATATTTTATTTGTAACTGCAGCATGGAAGTATCAACTCATTAAATGTAATTTTAAAACTATTTTCAAAAAATATATTAAACCATAAATGAACCAACTCTTTAATATCACTGTACTCTCCAAGGATAAAGCATTAGCAGAGAGTTGTTGTAAAGAAGTGTCAAGAAATGCAATTATATTTTAATTTGTGCTTAGAATAACAAAATAGTACATAGATATGAAATTATATTAAAGCACCTGGGCCAGGAATATCATGTAATTTTCAGAGTTAGGAAAGAAAATGAGTAAAGAGAATGTTCTTGCTGAGAACCTTATCTGATCCAAATGAGATAAATGTTCAAATCTTGTTTGAAAAGATATGCAAGATCACTTTCTGTTATCAAAATAAATTCATTCCTAATCTTCAAGTAAATGTCATCCAGTGATTAGAATTTAAATGCATTGTTTACTTATATACACTTTTAATGAAAGAAGAGGGCTGTTTTTTACTAATGTTGAATTAAATGATCAAATAAGAGATTACATTACTGCTTTGAAATTTCACACTTTTTGAAAGTGAATGACCCCAATTTAATTTATTGGTTCTGAATACAAAAGTAGAGGCAGACGAATGCTAAATTTAAATGAATCCTTACAAGTATTAAAAAGTAAGTCTTGTGAGGTTTTACCATAATTAAAATTTAATTTACAAAGATTATACTTGGAAATAGTGTTTAGCAGCAAAATATAAATGTCACTTTATGTGGTCCTCTAAAAATGAATTCATTATGTTTTATAATGAGTACTCTATGAAGTTTGAAAGTTGCCTTACTCACTTTAACTAACTTATTTTAAAGTTCTTTAGTTTTAAAATTAAAGCCTACTTTTTTAAAAAAGTTGTACTTAAGTTAAACTCGCTTTGATTTTATTGTATGAGGCCAGTGATTGAAAATAACAAAATAAGTGTGGTATTGTCTTTTTGTGAGCACAACAATAACTTTTAAGCCAAACTATATGTATAAGACAAAATTGTGAAGTTTTAATACAGTCTGGAATCATATAACATAAAAAAGCCAAATAATATTCAGGATTCATAATTGTTAAGTGTAAAGTTATGTGTTTTATATAACAAGATGCAAAGTGAGCTTTGTGCCTATTGTTTCTCAAAATTTTCAGTTTTGAACATAAAAGTATGACTTGTAGATAAAATTTATTCATGCTTCATGTGGGAAATTGTCTCATCTTCATCTTCCACAGTTACTTTTACATTTGATTTAAAGATTTTGGAGCTTAATAGTAGTCTTTTTCCAGATGGGGTACATTTTGGAGGTTGACCATAGCATGTCACTGAATTGCTATAGTAACAACACATTGCTGAGTAGTAATGTTTTTTGATGTCCTCAAATCTAAGGTTACTATTTTTATTCCTTATATTGGAAATCTTACAGGAGGATATATTTCATCATATACCATCCCCTGTACTGCTAAATGCTTGTGCTATTTAGCAGGTGGTGGGATGTAAAACACAGAACTAGATAAGGCAATTGTTTGAATTTTGCATTGTAAAAGATGATGAATTGGTTAATGACATGGTGACCCAGAATCTGCAGTAAGATTGAAATTCTGTGTAACAATATTGATAACATTGTTTTCCAAGGTGTTCCTACAAACATCCTGTAAGTGACATAGAATTCTTAACACTTTAATAAAGTGAATTTCTTTGATGAACAGGCTTTACAACAGAGCATTTCTTATTGCTTCCTTATTGTGTAATACTAATATGATACATTCTTTTGGCATCCTCTAAAATATCTTTGACTATTTTATTTTGATATGAATTTAAGTGCATTTCTAACAGTGGGATAGCAATGGTCACACAGATAGCAACATAGATTAAAATTAATTGTTCCTACACTTTTTTCTAATACCTTTATTATTAGAATTGCAAACTAGTACAACTGCTATGGAAATCAGTATGGTGATTCCTCAAAAGAAAAAAATTAAAAACACTAGTAATTTGATTTGACCCAGTTATTCCCCTTGTAGTTATCTAACTAAAAGAGTTAAAAAGATATCTTATTACAATGATGCAAAGAGTTAAAAAGATATCTTATTACAGTGATGCATGCTTACCCATGTTTACAGCAGCACAATTCATAATAAACAAATTGTAGAATCAGTCTACAAGTACCTCAAGAGATAAATGGATAAAGAAAATGTGGTATTTATACACAATCGAGTTCTACACTGCCATAAAGACACATACATTTGAGTCATTCAGAGGTAAATGGATGCACCTGGAGACAGTAATATTAAATGAGAACAATCAGAAAACAATATTATGTGAATAAATTAGAAATATTATGTGAAATAAATCAGAAATAAAATTGTCACAAGCTTTAATATCACATGGTTTCTCTTATATGAGAAATCAAAAAGAGATATAAAGAATAAAATAAACACAGATAATAGGAAGTAGGGAGGTCTTTTTCAAATGGAAGGGGGGCATAAGATAGAGTGAGGGAAAAGAAAACTAAAAAAAAATTGAGAAAAAATAGTTACAGAATTTTTCCAAATAGGGAGGGGACCACAAGATGGAAAGAGCAGAGGATAAGAGTGATAAGGGATGGAAAATGAATTAAGACGTCCTGTCTATATGGATCCACTCCTTGTGATACATGTAATCATTGTGTATATGTAAACATGTACTAAGAAGAATAATTTTTAAAAAATGACTTCAGACAGGGCTAGAAACTAAAGAAATGCCTGAGAAATAGACAAAGGAGGAAGCTTGAAGTTCAGCGTCAGGGTTAAGGTTCCAACACACCGTAATGACAAGTAGCTCATCCCATGAGAGCCCTGCAAAACCATTCTTCTTGACCAATTTTGCATGCTTATATCTGGTAATCTGAACAACTAATCTGAAGGCAACACTATGCAATATAACAACCACTGAAGAATTCCTACCATTCTGTCTAGTGAAACTCTGTATCGTTTCCAATTTTTTGTTTTTATTTTTTATTCTCTTTAATGGTTTGATCAGTCTTGCATTCATACATCTGGTAATCTGAACAAGTTCATTGAAGATAACAGTATGTAATATACCAACCACTGTTAATTCCTATCATTTTGTTCTGAAACTGTATCATTTTTATCATTTTTGCTTTGTTTTGTTTTTGTCTATGTTGTTGATATTTTGCTATTGTTTTTTTTTATTATTCTCTTTAAAATAAAAAAATGCATTAAAAAAGAATCACAAGTTGTTCCTTTTTTGCAGATTAGTTTAATATGGGGTTACAAGATCAAGCACACAATGTTCCATTAAATTGGTATTCCTGATAAAAGATGAATAGTGTCTATTTTTAGCACCAATATGTACTGATATGCTAAACATATTTAATATATGCACAATTATTATACATAATAATTATACTAAAATATTACACTCAAATTTGACTAAAAACCTGTATTGTATTTGGTAAGTTTAGTAAGTTTTCCTTAGATGGACCTTGTATCAGAATAGTTTATTATTCAATAGATAGCAGTTTTTCCTTTCTTTCTCCAATGATTTGATCAACCCTAAAAGGTGAATTATAATCAGTGATGGCAATCTTGCTTAGCTTACCACTTACCTACCTTGATTAAGTATATAATGCAATCAATGTGAAATAAGGAGAAACTACTAACCAACTTGTGGGTATAATTGTTGTTCTTGATAACAGACGGAGGAGTGAAAATAGCTGTTTCTATCAAATCTAGAGCAACCCAACTACACGTGGCCTTGTCCTACTCACAGAATTTACTAGAAGGCAACACTAAAGTCATCACCAACAGCAAGCATAGCAGAGCAAATATTATACATGCTCACTGCAGTGAGGAGGAGGGACTTCACCAGCCAAAGCTTGGTGCTCATAAGACAATTAGAGAAACCACTGGATTACAGAAGACACAGCAATTATATTTTGTATGAGTTCAGTTAGTTTTGGGGTATTAATTCTGACACCTATAAGTTGCTGAGAAGGGAATTTGTTTTCTTAAATTTGTGACAGCAGATCATAAGGCTCACTTTAGACTCCAGTGAGAGAGGATACCTAGGATACTAGGGAAGGGGAAGAGGATGGAGAGAAAGGAAAGTGAATAGAGCTTAGTGATGAACCCTGGGTCAAAGGGTACATAGAACACACAAGCATAGACTGATGGACAGTTTTCATTACAAAAATGTAAAGAGAGAGAATGCTCCATTGTCTTTTTGGGGCTTGTAGGCTCATTGTCATACAAGGATGTCATATCAAAAACGAAGACAATCAGAGCAATGATAGAAACAATATACTAAATATCACAGAAGTGCTAATGGAAAATTCGGGATTTCTTATGGCAAAATTGAATTTTGATACCCAGCTTTACTAGGTACCTTTTGACTCCTTATTATCCACACTATTCTTCATTTTATGAGAAAAATCCTTAAAACTAAACACCTATCAATGAAAAAATAAAAATTTGCAACTTTTAAGTTTATCTTATTTATAAGAAGAAAAGAGCATTAAAGATAACAATTACGCTAGTCACTTTTTCATATCTGCATCACAATACCATAGAGTCACAACTTAAAGGAAGAGAGCTTTGTTTTAGTTCACGGACTCACTGTATGGTTTGCCGATGCCAAGACAGAAATGGCACAATGGCAGGACCTCGCAGAAGAATGCGACTCATCCCATGACAGCCAGAAAGCAGAGAAGGAAGAGCTAGAGCTAGAAGTACATCATTCACTCAGACGCTCGGCTCCGCCAACCTGGCCCCAACACTAACCAGCATTTTCAATTATGAACTTACCAATGAATTAATCCACTGATGAGTCTAGCACTCCTGTGATCCAATCATCTTCTCAAAGACCTACCTCTGAACACAGGACACATTTTGGGGACACTGTGATCTAATCTGTCACACCCATGGAAGTTATTTTATTTGAAACTATTCCCTTATTAACTGTCATTAACTATGCAACACTTGATAAGTAATGCCCTTGCATTACATTGCAGACATGAGGGGAAAAATAAAAGAAGGATCCTTGGGCCAGATACTGGTGCAGACCTGTAATCCCAGCACTCAGGAGCCTGAGGTAGGAGGATCATTGTGAATTTGAGACCAGCCTGGGCTACAAAGAAGCTCAAGGCCAGCCTGAACTGCATAGTGAGACTGTCTCAAAAAACAGACAAAAAATAAACGGGGAGTGGGGGAATCCTAGAACTTAGCTAGGGCAGAGCAATGAAATGAGAAAAGTTGATGAAGGATTAGGTATGGTAGATGAAGTCACTGATTATATAAAATAAGACTATGTTGTAATGATTTAAACATTGAAGTATATTAAACATGCAGTAAGTTTTACGTTTACAGTTGAATTATACATAGGCACTTAATCACACACATATATTTGGGATTCATAAGTACCTAGGTGTGAGTTAAATGTAGATTAAATTACCTATGGAGTTAGTGTAGCTAGAGAAGGAAAATGTATACAGACGAAGACACAGGGATGTCTCCTGGAATGATTCAGAGGTTAAAGAATACAGAGTAGTAGTACTCAGAGAGAAATACCAGGAATTCTTCAAGGAGATCAGTTGTATTAAGCACTACTGAACAGTGACTTAAAATGAAGACAAAGCAACTTCTGTAGATTTTGCCCTGAAAATGCTCTTTGTGACTTTGTCAAGACTTTTAAAGGGCATGTTTGAAACTGGATCAAGTAACTGAAAATGTCATTGGCAGAAGAAAAATGCTCAACATTTTATCATGTGTTTTTTGTTTGTTTTATGTTTTTTGTTTTTCAGTAAATGGAAGAAGAGAGGTGAGCCAGAAGACCAAGAGAGGTATATGAAAGCATGTTTGCCTCTGGTAACAGCTGCAATATAGTTGAGAAGTGATAAAAAGTTGCAGGGTGAATATGGAAGATAACTGATAACAGAGAACAACTTAATTAAAGAATATGCAGCCAAATGCAAGTATGACTATTCAGTTGATGACATAATAATGTGAAAAGTCATGCTTGACTGGGTCACTCTTTTTGTGAAATAAATTTTGAGACAGGGTCAGCAGCTGTGAGTGAAGATTGAAAGAAGAGAAAGATGCTAAACAGTTATCAAAGAAGAAAGAAAACAAATTTAATGGAAACGAAGCTGACATCTCTGGTGCTGCTGCACATTTGGGATTTATTTTCTTGAATTTAAGGTGAAATCAGTCAACTAAATGTGTGTTGTTTTTTTTTCAGCAACTTTCAGGAGGTAAATGTTCATGTTCAATTCGTTTTTCAACAGATGCATTTTTGTGTAAGGATCAAAGCGAAAAGCAAGAATAAAAATCACTGAAAACCCTTATGTTAGAAATTGTGAGGTTTTATTCTGATGAAGGAACTGATGCAATTGTAGTTCTTCAGATAAATGAGCCAGGAAAGCACAAGAAATAGAGTGCTGAAGTTGTAGAGAGCAAGGATTTGAACATGGCAGAGTTATTGACATAACAAGTTCCAGTTTGTAACTATCAGAATGGAGGAAAAAAATTGGAAGTAAAGTCAGGGAACTGAGAAAACTAGTCATTAGAGGAGTTGTATACCTGCCTGAGATGTTTTCGAGAATCACAGGGTGAAAGGTGAAGAGGAAAATAAGGCTCGGGAGTTGATTAATGATTGTGTTAAAAGAAGCAGCAAACTGGAGGACGACAGGAGATGAGGTAGGTGGTGCTGTGTCTTCAGCAATACACATCAATAGTTGTAAAGCTTTTGAGGGAAGAAAGAAGTATGATTTGGAGGAGGCAAAGAGGGAGAATAATAATGATAGCTTAAAAACCAGACTCCCTTTCAAAAGAGTTGCGGGAGGTGATGTGAGAATGTCACATGGAATTAATTGTAAACAAGACCAAGTGACGTTTTGCTGATCATAAATTTGGAGTGTTAGAAGGCAAAATAAAATACGCTTACATGTTCAGAGAAGGGGGGATGACTGTGTCAACAAAGGAGTAGAGTCATTGTGGACAGAGAGGACTGTCTGCACTCCCTCAGCTTCTGAGTATGATTGAGGAAAGACGGGTATGAGGATGTATGAAGTAAGTTTTAAGATACTGTTGGAGAAAAGCTGAAGCTTTACACTATCTGATGGTTTCTCCATGGTATAATGCATCTGCATGTGTCTTAACATCACATAGTTACTATAGGGTATTTGCGGAACGATCAGGTACCAGTGATATCAGTTGGAGGCCTAGAGAACTTTGCCTAATATCTAAAATATAGCGCCTCCTAACTTCTGAAATAACATTGTCAATGACACCAAAAACATAAAGACTTATAAAAATACATTGAGAATATTTAATATGCATAGTACTATATTAATATTTATATAGAATTACTTTGAACCCTTGCTTAATTTCCCACTTACACACATAAATTTGAGTATTTTAAAGTCATCAAGTGTTTTAAAATTTTGACAGTGTAGTGATTGGATGTCATGTAATTTGAAGCCATGCTGACAGAATTTGGATGTAGTTTAAAAATATAAGACTTTTTAATAACCTCACAAAAAGTTAACTTTATAATATCATTTTATGTTATGAAGTGAAGTTTTATTGTTATGTCATTACCCAAAACTTTCAAGATCCATTTTATTACCCAGAGTTGGACACAGTCCAGAGCAATTGCATTCCTTTAATTCACAGTACTAAGCTCATTTCCATTTAACTTTTAGGTCCAAGGCAACACTGTGGGTAAGTACTTAAGTATTTCCTAAGAATTAATTCATTAAAATCATATGACATTTCTGTTAGATGAAGTTGTTTTTATTCCCATTTTACAGATAAATAAATGGTGAAATAAAATTTACAGAAATTTTCGAACCTCCTTCATCCACTCAAATGTATGTCAGAATCTGAACCTAGGCAATAAATTTGTAGCATTCATATTGCTAGCAGTGTGACACATCTACTTCCAAAGAGACAAAAAATTAATGCTTTATGTTTTCACTACATAGTCTTGATTTTTATTCATATGGAAATATTAATGCTCATAAAATAAAAAGGTAAGCTGGCCAAAGAAAGGGAATTGCCTTTCTCTTTTACACAACTCGAAAATAAAATAAAAGAACCATTTTTTAAAAAACATACTTTTTACTCAAGCCTGCATGTGTAAGAATAAAAAATACCAAACTTATCAAATTACATTTTTAAATTCAAAGATAAAGCAATGTCTATTAACAATTCAGTGTTACAATATATATAAATTATTCATGGAGTTTCTAAGATGTTTTATTCTTATATCGGTAAATGAATATATAACTATTTGAAAACATTTTATTGGGCATGTAGAAGTACTTGATTTTTGTTTCATTTTTATTTACTTTTTTAATTGAAGTGATAATAGCTACATTATTTTAATTCATTATAGAAGGAAGAAATAATTGTTATTCATCCATTTTATCATTTTTTGAATTAAATCTCCACTGAATAAAATATGTTCTATAGTGATTAGAAGTTTTATTTTGTGATGAGAAAAAAAAACATTTTGAAAGGACATTAACATATAAAGCAATCTGGTTTTTTTTAAATGTAAATTGAAATGTACCTAATGCATTTTGGGGAACAGTATTTTCTGCACAGGTGCTGCTGAGCTCCACTTCCTCTAAATGTAAAGTACAGTAGTTATGTAGAACTGTGTCTAACCTGTGCTTTGGGATATGGCATTCTGTAGGTTGACAGAAGAGATTGTAGAATGCTGTGTGCTCAGGGTTGCCAAAATCTTCAGTTTGCCAAGGTATTCGAATTTTCAGAAAAATAATGATATTTGTTTACTATAAATATTGAGCTTTACAAGTTTTGCCAGTACTCACTGAAATTCAAATTTGATCTGGCATTTTCAATATATATTCCTTACATTTAATGCTTAATGTATGTCACAGAACTCTGGTGATTACTTATATTATTTCACATAAATTTACTCTCTCTGTGAATTTAAACTCCTCGAAATTATGCTTATTTTTCTAACACAGTGAATTACTACTGGCCGTAAGAGATGATATGAGTATAAACCCAACTATACTGGGGGATATGAGAACACCACTATCACAAGTAGACAAGCAGGACAAAAAGAACAACAAGGAAATGCCAGCATTAAATATAATCTTTGAACAGATGAACTCCACAGATACCTATGGAATGACACACCCAGTGTAGAATAGTATACACATTCTTCTCAGCAGCGTATGGAACTGCTCTAAAATAGACCATATAGTAGCCAATAAAGCATGCTTAAATAAAGGTAAAATCTGATTTATACATATTATTAGATAATACTACAGTGAAACAGAAAGCTAAAACAAAGTAGAACACAGAAGTCATTCAAATACATGGAAACTAAACAATGTATTCTTAAATTAACAATGAGTTACAGAAAACAATTTCAAGGGAGAAATAAGACAGTTTCTAGAGCTAAATGATTACCCCAGGACAGCATGCTGGAATTTATGGAAAATAAAGAAAGCAGGCCTAAGGAGAGAACATATACCTGTGGATGCTCAGATCACAAACACAGGACAAGCTGAAATAAATCACCTATGATGCACCTCAAGGTTCTAGAAAAACAAGAACGATCCAAAACCAAAGCTAGTAAAATGAAGGAAATTATAAATATCAGAGCAGGAATCAGTGAAACTGAGATGCCAAAAAGCAATACAAAGAATCAGTGGATCGAAAATTGATTCTGAGAAAGAATAAAATAAAGGATTAGTCAATCTAAGCAAGAAAAAAAAAAGACCTAAATCATGTGAAAAAGGTGAAGTCACAGTGGCCAAAGCCAAAATCCAAAAGATTATTAACAACTACTTCATAAAACTGTATATCAATGAACTGCAGAAATCAGAGGAAGTGAATAGATTCCTAAATACATATAAAAACTTTCAAAACTGAACCAACAAGCAACTCTGAGTAATCCCATAACAGGCAATGACACTGAGTAGTAATATAAAATGTACCAACTAGAAAAGCCTAGGTCATTATGGATTAAGACACTGCTAAATCCTACAAAACTTCACAGAAGATCTAACAGAAATGCTCCTCAAGCTCTTTAATGAAACTAAAAGGGAAGGAGTACTCTCAGAGTCATTACTCAAAGCTCACATTACCCTGATTCTAAAACCAACCATGGATCCACCACAAGAAAGCTACAAACCATTCTCCTCAATGAATAGAGATACAAAATTTCTTGATAAGATACTATCAAACAAGATGCAGTGAATCATCAAAAAGATTATAAATCATGGCCAAGTAGGTTTCATCCCAGGGATTAAAGAATGGTTCATCATACTTATATATACTGAATAATAAAATCATATAAATACAATGAAAGAGAAAATTCACATGACCATTACAATATACATAGGAAAGGCCTTTAACAAAATCCAATGTTTCATGATAAAAATCCTAAGGAAATAGGTATAGAAGGACTTTGTCTCAATTTGGTAAAATCATTTGTGATAAACATATTACTAACATCATATTAAATGGGGAAAATATAAATCTTTCCCTCTAAAATTAGATACAAGACAAAGATGTCTACTATCATCACTCTTGTTCAATATAGTTGTTGAAATATTAGCAAGAGAAATGAGAGAAGAAAAAGAAATAAAAGGGACATGTATAGGAAAGGAAGAAGTTAAATTATCATTACTTACAAATGACATAATCCTCTACATGTATGATGCCCCAAAATCTAATAAAAGATACTTAGAATTAATTATCAAGTTTAATAACATAGCACAATACAAAAATCAACAAACAAAAATCAATAGCCTTCCTGTACCCTAATGATGAACCCACTGAGAAAGAAATGAGGAAAAAAATAACTATTTACAATAGCACTAAGGAAAATTAAATACTTAGAAATTACAATAAAGAAGTGAAAGACATCTACAATAAGTACTAAATTACTCTGATAAAAAAGACTGAAGAAGAAATAATTAAACTGAAAGATAATCCCTGTTCCTGGAGAGGCAGAACTAATATTACCAAAATGTCCACATTTTTAAAACTTATTTAGCACACTCTCAATTAAATGCCAGTACCATTTCTCAGAGAACTATAGAAGACAATAGTGAAATTCTGATAGAAACAAAAGAGACCCAGAGTAGCATAAGCAATCCTGGGCAACAAGAACAAAGCAGGAAGCATCACAACCCTGGATGTCAAGTTTTACTACAAAACTACAGCGAGAAAATATGCTGATACTGGCACAGAAACAGAAAGATGGATCAACGGAACAGAATAGAAGATGCAGAAATAACCCCAGCACATTCAGCCATCTAACTTTGACAAACAGCACAAAAAGGCTTGGGGAAAGACAATGTATTTAACAAATGATGCTAGGATAAATGGCTAGCCACATGCAGAAAAATTAATCCAGACCCTTTATCTTTCACCATGTACTAGAATTGAAATGGATGAAAGAAGTAAATATTAAAACCAGAACACTTCATTTTTGAATGAGAAAATAGGTAAAGCTCTTGAAGTCAGAAGTACAGGCAAAGACTTCCTGAAGGGAACCATAGCTATACAGGAAGTAGTACCAAGGGTCAACATATGGGACTACATTAAATTTAAAAGATCCTCCACAAAGAAAGAAATGACCAACAGAGGGAAAAGAAAACCTAAAGAATAGGAAAGAACTTGCCAGCTATTCCTCAGACAGAGGACTAATTTCTAAAATATATAGAGAACTTATAAAAAGTTAACCCCTAAAAGAAAAAGACCCAATCAAAAAATAGAGAAATGAAATAAACTAATAGGTCACACACACACACACACACACACACACACACACACACAAATGGCAAATAGATACATGGAGCAATGCTGAACATCACTGGCCATTGGAAAAATGTAAATTGAAGCAAAGATTCCATCTTACTGCAGAAAGAATGGCCTTCATCAAGAAAGGAAATAGTAACAAATGCTCGCAAGGCTGCAAGGAGAGAGGAACCCATCTAAAATGTTGGTGGAAATGCAAGCTAGTACAACTTCTATGAAAATCAATATGGAGACTCTTCAGAAAACTAAAGCCAGAAATTCCATTTCACCTGGCTATTCCCCTTCTGGGAATGTTTCCAAAACAATCAAATTTATTCTATTACAGTGATACATGCATCCCTATATTTATAGAATCATAATTTGTAACATGTAGGTCTTGGAAGCAGGCTATTCCTCCATCAACAGGTGGATGGATAAAGAAAATATATTTACACACAGTGGGGAATGATCTGTCATGAAAAGGATAAACATGAGTCATTGCTAGAAAAATAGATACACTTTGAGAACATAATGTACAGTGAAATAAGCTGGACACAAAAGCTTAAATATTGTGAGGTTTATCTTATATGAGAAACCACAATTATAAACAAAGAGCAAAATAAAAGATAGCTAATAAGAAGTAGGGCGCTAGGTCTTTCCTGAACAGGGGATTCAGAGATGGAGAGAGGAGGAGGAATGGGGGAAAGTGGATGAAAAAAGGATCTAAGATGTACGTGCAGCAACTACACACAAGCCATATAAACATTATGTACTGCACACGTGTACTAATTTAAAAATTTAAAAATAAAATAACATGCAATTGTGAATTTGCCTTATATTATTTGAAGTGTGTTGTTTGTAAGCAAAATGCAGTGTTTTTGTTTTTAATAGTTTAGCAAAGCTAAATACTGACACAGGAATTTTTCCCATTCTCTTCAACTATACCCAAGTAGTATGGGAAAAATATAAAGCAGATATTATTTACCACATGCAAAGGAAATAAAGTATAAAAAATTTTTATTGTGGAAATATCAGCATAAAGTTACTTATATATATACAGAAAAGTATATGTTCTTGCTACATAAACCCACATTTTTAGTTATTTAGAATTTATTGGCTGTAGCCATTCACTCACTCAGTTCACTAATTCGAACAGATAATTCAGAAAGACTGGTGAAGGACAAAATGTATTGTCTTGTTAAAAATTGAATTTACAAGGAGAGTACATTCTCATAAATAGAGATAACAATTTCTTACTTAATAGCATGAATTCTTCAGTCAGCAAATGTTCTCCTTAGTGAAGACATACAACTTTTTCTTTACTTTCAAAAGTCCTTCCTGAAAAGCAAACAACCCTGAAATGAACACCAACAAAGCACCACTACATGAACCATTATTAAGAAAAATATTGTTTATCCAATACATGCAGATCAACTCTGGCCATTAGATCAGTTGGGAAGAGAAATATCAGACTGTAAAGACTTCTCAACCTATAAAGGTATTATAATGCTAACATGTCTTCAAGACAGCATTCACTCTTGCTTCCAGAATCATTGAAACTTTAAATACCATGTTTACTGTTTGGAATAGAAATAGACTCTACAACTTGCTTTAACACCCCATCTCTTTTCATGTTATTAATTGTTAACTAGTCAGTCACACTTTGTTTTGGATGTAGCCCCCAAAAAATGTTGGTTGGAAACTCAGTTGCTGTTGTCTCAGTACTTAGAGCTGTATCTTTTATGAGGCAATTTAGCTATGAGAACTCTGCTTTGATGAATAGATTGATGCCCAATACATGGATAGATTTGGATGAACAGACTCAGCCCAATAGGCTGAATCCAACATACAAGACCCAGTGAATGACCAACCTACACTATTTGCAGTGTGAAAACAGTCTTGCTTCTCCCTTGGAAATAATGTTAAAGATAGCACTTTGGAAATAGAAAACCGTCCTTCACAAGGCGTTAAGCCTGATCTGGCTACCCTGATTTTGTGTTTGTTAACCACTAGAATATCGAAGAATAAAACTTACTTTTCAACTACCCTGTCTCAGGCATTCTCTTGCAACCATATCTACTAAGGTAAACATACCTGAAACATTTTCATGGACAGCATCATGCCTTATGCACTGTCAATTTGTTGAAAAAAAATCCAAATCAAAACATGCTAGTTATGAGTAAAGGCATTATTTAATGATTTTTTCTCTTTTAGTAACTCCTATTTTTGGGTCTGAATTTCCATTATTTTATAGAAGTTAACATCAGAAGAAAACCAAAAACAAAGATAATTAATAATATCAATTCTATAACTAAGTGTTTATGGTGTAGTAGTCATTACAAATATAATCTCTAGTACTGAATTTTCTATGCATTTGTAGATATCTATGTAAATGCATGTCATATTCATTTCATTACACATATAATTTTCATCCTGATTTAATGTATAATTAATTATGGTATGAATTATTAGTGTAATGGGTTATCCAGTTGAATGATTTATAAAATATTTATTAATATCCATTCATTTATTTTAATATCCATAAAGGGAATATCTGGAGCTTGTGGGCATTTTAAAACTTTTTAAATGGTCAATTTCAATTCTTATAAAAGAATTTCTCCTACAAAGCTATTAGGACTGGCCCTGTCTTGTAAATTTTACAATATAAGAATGTAAAGTACTCTAATTTTTAAAATAAAATATTCATCTTTATGAAAGTTTCAAACTGAGGTGTTAAATGTTCTATTAAGAAGTGTAAAATGCGTTGACTTGGGACTACACTCCAAAAGAATTAGTAATTTAGAATTTTAAATTCACTTTGAATTTTGAATGGTTTGTTAGTGTTCGTGATTTACCACAAATAGTTTTAAGTTTGAGTTTTACAGGGTTGGAGAATGCTTTATAATGGATTGAGCTGAGGTTGTGCTATAAAGGACTTCTTTGTAAAAGTGAATCATTTCTCCATTTTAATGAGCAGGTCTCAGTTAAAGGAAGCATGGCTTTTTTCCCTCTTCTTTTGCAAGCAGATGTTTGGATGTAAAATGGGCTTCTCACTAATTTTGTGGGATACACCTAGGACCATAGGATTCTCACAGCTAGGAATTGTGAACTACATGCACCTAAGACGTAAGTATTTTTCAGTATCATGACTGGTTACTAACATAACTGAACATTTTAGTACTGAAGCTTTGGTAAAGTTTTATGCAGTTCTGAAGAGCTGACAGAGAAGTATATTTATATATGATGGGAATGAGCATGAGGAAACATTCTTAAGTATTCTGGGTCTTCTGAATCAACAAAGGATAGTAAAATAGAGAATAAGCAAAGGCATTGAACAGTCAGTAGTATAGCTGATTCTCAAGGCATAGAACAATGTACTGCAAAAACCCAAAAGTATTTTTAACACTTTTACAGAATGAATGCATTGATAAGTATCAAGTAAACACATTTCTCATCTTATATGTCTGTCTTTTAAGATATTTTCCATGGGAATAATTTTTCATTGTCATAGTGATAAGCTGTAAGACATCATTCCCTTTAAAGGTAGTAGCATTACAGATAATTTTAATAAACTAATCAGTTCCATGTTTGAGCAAAACTACATTTACCCACTTAGGCTTGCAAGCTATCAAGTACTGTTTTAAAAAACTTAGTTGAAAATTCATTACACTCCAAAGTGTTATGGCTGTAAGTTCATCAAAGCAAAGTATTTCAGACAAGTCTTTTAAAAATGACATCAGTTACAATTAATATTCCTATTATTCAATAATACTTGTTTAAAATCTTTTTCCAAAGCATATATTCATATAATTATCATTGAACATAGCAGTGATCTCAATGTTCAAAAATTCAAGTTTTTCTTCAATACTTGGAACCATAATGAAGATAATAAACACAACTCTCCAAAAGGTAAGATACTAAAATTACCCACCTTTTTGGATTCCATCATTTCTTTAACTTCAACATGTTTACCATATTCTTAGATTAGTTCTGAGTAAAACAAAGAGGAAATAATATGTAATATTTTTCCTTGAAAAGGTGTTAGAAATCTTTATAAAGTATAAAAAGTTATATTCTTAGATAATTTCTGGTAATTACCTGCACACTTTTTTTTTTTTTTGTTTTTTCTCCGGTACCAGGAACTGAACTCACGACCTTGCGCTTGCCAAGCAGGCGCTTTTGCCTTTGAGCTAAATCCCCAGCCCCAACCTGCACACTTTAAATCATCTCTTTACTAATGGAAACATTTTGAATAAGAATCTCTGACTTTTTGAAAGCTCAAATTATAGTATAAATTATTATGATATTATTTTTAATCTACTCCCCCTAGAAAAAAGATATCAAATCCAATCTGTAGTCCTTCTAATTCTGTTTAAATGGAAGTATGAAATACAATCCCAAAATATAGAATGTATTTAAATTCTTTTAAATTACATTAAAAGACAAATTATCATTAATTCCCAACAGGCCTATCTCATTCTTGCACTTTCTGCAGCATTTCTGGAAGTCTTCCTTTTGAGTGTTTTTTGTCTTGCTGTTATGATGGCCTCAATGTTCTGAACCGAGTCAAAGAACTTATCGTTCATGGGCATTTTGACCTTGGGGAACAGCCAAAAGTTGCCTATTGCCAGATGTGGTGAATAAAATGGAGTAGGATGCCTTGCAGTGTTTTCAGGAGTTTGCCTGCCTTTCCTTTGGATGGTACATGGTAGCAGCATTCACTGTATTTTGTAATCACACTCTCTAGAGACACTTACAAAAAAGGATTTACAGAAATATTTCAGATGGTGGTAAGAATAATGGAGTAAGTGTGCGAGAAGCAAGGGGTGGAGAAGATTATTTGGAAAATATTAGTATCCATGAGTCTTAATGCTAATACATTTTTTGAATTTAAAATCTTACTAGGTTTTAGGTCACTCCTTATATCTCCTTCCTTCCTGGCATCTCCCACTACGTATCTGCAAGGTTGGTCCTCAGCTTCTACTGCATCCCAGCGCTGCAGACAATATCAGCTTGTGTGTCTGTGGAAATCATCAGAAAATATTTGTTTCTCTCTTAAATTTATTGGAACAACCACAGTGCAAACAATTAAATTTTTTTTGATTGCTCTTTGTATGCCAAAAAATGCAATAAGGATTTGTTATGCATTTTCTTGCATACTTTGTAGGAAAAAAAAAAGAAGGACTCCTTTTATGTGTGCTTTCCTGATAGCAATCCCTATCAGACAACATGCTGACACTTTTTGGAACTGTTTGTGTCCATTCCTGTGTGTATGTGTCTGTGTGCGTGTAGTTAAAAGCCAAACAGAAATTTACATTTGAAACTGTAAGAATTTCTAGCACATCCATTCAACAGATTTATCATTTTATTAAAAGTATTACAGGTTGTGAAACTATGAAGAAATCTTACTTGACAATGCCTTGCAAGCATCCACATGAAAACCTTACCATTCAAAAGAAGAAAAGAATAGCAATTATTACCACCACACAAGAAAAATGCTGTTTCTTGGCTGACTTCCTTACTTGCACTCCAAATTCCCAACCGTTCATCAACTAAAATCCCAGGAACTATATTTTTGTACTGTCAGAAAATAATTTAAAATATTTTGTGCCTGCGCAGACACGATACTTTTACTCTTATAAGTCTGCAATTTACATCTTTTTAAGATTTAAATACATGACTGATTACAGCAGGGAAAGTGACCTGAACTTCACAGCATTTGACAAACTGCTACTCTGATGCTAGAAAAAGGAGTAGAAGGTTTAACCTCTAGGTATTTGATTTTAAGATTTTGTTATGTCAATAGAATATGTCGGGGTACAGGATAATCAGTCTGTTGCTAGCTAGCAAATTGATCACTTATGCTGTGATTTGCTATAGGAGTAAAGAACTCTTTTGGAATCATTCTTGGAATTAGGCATTTGGTAAACTTATTGAGACACATGTTCAGTACATTAGAAAATTTACCCTATCTTTGTATATTTTATAAAATGTGTCCCAACTGATAATTATGCTTTGTGTTTTTTGTTTGTTTTATTGAAAGGGCACTATTTGGAGACATTTATACCTTAACATATTTTTGGTTGTATCTGTATTTTCCAGTGTGTAGTCAAATCATGCATAATTTATAGGTAAATGATAAATCTTAGAGAAAGCAAGTATTGTATTATAGCTAAAAGTATTTCTGTAAACATCATCTACATATTTTCAGATTAATTTACTGAGTATGGCATGGAAGAGGTAGGTAATGGAGATGCTGAAATCAGATCTGATTTTTCTCAGTTGAAGTCATTCATTAGCACTGGAAAGCAGCAAGTGATAGTTGAGAACTGGAGTTTTGTGTGCTGTTTTCTTCCATATATTATTTACACAGTTTGAATTTTAGTAGGTAGCTCTACAGCAGTAAATCATTCACCTTTTTAAAAAAATAAAAAAGTCTAATACAGGATATTCATTAGGAAAAGATATTTCAGTGTTAGCTTTATTTAGCTGCTATCATTCAATTTTCTCAACTTCTTATAGAAATATCAATTGCACAGGTTTGTTCTGAAGTTCTAGAATGAAGATATATACACTACTTATATCAAGTAGTGGTGCATGGCAGGTGTGACATATAAGTGTTATCATTAAAGCTTTTTTGTTCTCTGAAAAGTTAAAGTTTAACTTTATATTTTGTTTGTTTGTTTGGCTTTTTGAAACAGAATAATTCTATGTAGTACAGGTTAGCCTTGTCCTCACTTTGTAGCTCCTCCTGCCTCAGCTTCCCACGTGCTGGGATGACAGGCATGTGCCACCATGCCTGGCTAAAGCTTATCTTTAAAGTTAATGTTAAAAATGGTTTTATTAATAAAGCATAAAATAAAATGATTTCTTTCCATGAATAGGATGGCTAGTATTGCTTTATCCTGGTAGGAATTGCAGTGCCTTAAAAGTTCAACTAACTGCTTAGGCAGTGCCTTCTATAACAGAAAATTAACTTCATCTACGACTTAGTTGAAATGTGGAGACAAAATAATGGAAGAATTCACTTCTATGATTTTGTATCTCAATGAGCCTGTGCTTCCAGGTCCTCTCATTTTATGTGATTAAATTTATTTTAAGAGGAAGAAGTAGGACAGAAACAACACTTGGAGAAACAAAATCCTCATTAAGTTCATTGAATTATATATTACAAATATTTTCATGGAATATTGGCATCCTGAAAGTAATACTTAAATACTTTCCCAGCATGGTATAATCTATGCCTGAGCATATTTTGCATAAGTTATTACCTTCTACCAAGGAATGAAAATGAGAATTGTTTAAAATGGGATATGCTTAATAGTGAATCAAATTTGCCTAGTATGTAAATTATTTCCTGGGAATGAATAAGGCACATTGGGAGCAATTTAATAAATGATACCCTGGAGGTCTGAATGGATTAATGAAGCTGATTATCCTTTTCCTGCAGAAGGAGAAAAACTGTCACTCTGCAGTTAGCCTAAAATGAGCTCTCCATAGTGTCACTTCGAGGTATTTTTTGGGGAGAAAGGAGATAAATATAGGTGGCCCATTTAATTTTTGGGGGGGTTAGAATGATTTCACATGATTACCTTCTCTAAATATAGAGTCATTAGAATAGAGCACAATCCTACTCCAGAAGGATTAACATGTTCTCTTACACACACACACACACACACACACACACACACACACACACACAAATACTTGATGTGCCAGATCTCAGGTGTCTTTCCCTCCCAAATACTAATGCTTAAGTTTGCAGTTGGCCTTCCCTGTAGTGCTTTCTAAAAAAAGTATTTCTGTGGAATGATGTCTTCGTTAATTGTCATGCAGCTGAGGCAAAATACCTGACACCCAAAGTTCAGGAAAGGTACACTTCAGTTCACAGTGTTTAGAGGTGTCAGTCCATAGTCATCTGGTTCCCAGGCAGGACGGCTTGGCAAAGGAGAAACAGTCCATGGCAGAGCGGGCAGGAGGCAGCAAGAAGCAAGCTTCCTTTTCCTTTTTATGCCATCCAAACTACAAGCCTTTGGGTTGGTGCCACCCACATTCAGAGTGGGGCTTCCCATTTTCCACACTCAGAATTATGATAAACCAATAAGTAGATTCATCCAGTACCACACACCCTTAATCCCAGGATTACCACCATAGATCCAGCCACCTCTGAAAAGCCCCACCTGAGAGCACATGAAGCTTTGGGGGGAATATCTAGCTTCAAGACACAACCAATGAGTTCAGTGCTCTTTACAAGGCCACTAGCAAAAGGTGAGGTACATATAAATTCTAATAAGAAAAGCAAGTCTCTTATTGTTGTATTCACAATACTTGCATTATTTTCAAGTGTTTTGTGGCAAATGACCACAAATGCAGAGGATTAAAATAATAAAAAAATTATCAAACTACCTTAGTCATTTGTGGTTGCTATAGTAAAAATGCCAGGCAGGGTAACTTAAATAGTTTTCTGGAAGTTAGGAAGTCGAGAAACCAAGATGTTTGTCAATTTGGAACCACATGACAACCCTGTTACTGGTTTGAGATAGCCACACTCTTGTTTTTACACTGCAGAGAGAGAAGGAAAAATTTCATCCCCTTATAAAGACAGCAGTCTCATCATGAGGAACTTATCCACATGACCTAATTACCTTCAAGAGACACCACATTTTAATACAACCCCAAAGGAATTTAGGGAATCAAAAGATGTAGTTTTTGGTAAAACAAATATAAAATCCATAGCACTCATACTGACTGTGGGTCAGAAGTCGAGGCACAAGTTTTCTGGATCCCTTGCTTGGGGGAAATAAAGGTACTATGCTAGCCAAGGCTGAAGTATCATCTGAGACTCATCTTACTCCTAGAAGCACACTTCACTTATTGACAAAATTGTTTTTCATACATATGTAGAACTGATTTCTCTGTTTTGTAGGCAAGGATAATTTTAGTTCCCACAGGCTGCCCTTAGATCTGAGCTACATGGTCCTTAATGTCTTGCCCCTCCAAAGGAAGGTGTCCTCATTTTAAGTATAACTGATTAGACACACATTTTCTATTTGGTTAAATCTAAATCAGCAGATTAGCAACTTTAGTTACACCTGCAAAACTCCATTTGCCGTATAGAGTAAAACAGTTACAGGTATGCAACCTTATTAAATTTGTAGAACTTATAAACAATCCAGTAGGGTTAAAGAAAGACAATTGTAATTCCTAGGAGGTTATATCTGAGTTCTGCATGCAAAGGAATACACTATTTTTTCTTCTCTCTGGGTATACATGTGCAAATGTATGTATGTTTGCTCATATGCACACACATACAACATAGAATACATATATTAGCATTTAGGGCAAACAGAAATTTCCAGACTTCCACTATCCACTTGAATTTTTTTTCTCTTCCCAGGTAGTCTGACACTGGAAAAAAACAGTACACATATTTACCTATTCAAAAAGTGAAAACAAAAATACTGTCTCACTACCTGTTTAAAAATTAAGTATACAGAGTGATAAAATCTTTATTTAAAGATTACAAAGAATGCTAGGCTCAGTGCATCAGTAAGTAAAACTAAAATTTATTTTGTAGTAAGAACAAAGATAAATTAATTTCAAGGGATTTTCAGAGAAGAAAACATTGTGAAGATCACCTAGGAAAGGACAAGTTAGAGTGGAGCCAGGTTTTCAGAGTTGTATAAGATTTTAGCAGTGATTTAGAGTGAAGATTTGGGATAGCTCAGTTTACTCATCTAATTAATCATTGTTTATTTAACTTCAGTAAGTACTGAACACAGATGAGATATTATGTTACTGACTGCTGAATATATACCCAGAATGTGTGTCTAAACATATCACATATACTACTAATTCACTTAATACGTGCAACAATTCTAAATGAGAATCACTATTATAAGATAAATTCTTATGAGATAAAAAAGAAAGAAGAAACCTTGAAAGACTACTTCAATGATAGCAACTCTAAACTGAATTTTGAAGGTTATATAGATATTAAGGGCAAAATAATGTACACAGGTACTTAGACAGTAGAGAGCAGGGCAAAAGGAGGAATTACTGAATCCTTGTATCATGACTGAGAGTTAAGAGAATCTTATAAACAAATGCAATAATTTTATGCCAAACAAGAGTTACTACCTCTTGGTGGGAAAAATCAAGCAGCTAGTAGTTTTTCCTTGATCTGTCCATAACAAGAGTACAAATCCTAGTAAGTGTTTAGAAGACTAAATTCCAGGACTTGTTGGACAGCCAGGCTGCCCAGAAAGAAAAGCTGCAAATTTATGTAAATATGTAAACAGGTAAATTAAAATCTGACAATGGCAAAGAGCTGTTTTTTCCGTATGGTAAAGTTTATTTTAAAGAATCAGTGTTAAAATATGCAATATGTATGTAGAGATGAGAGAAAAAGATCTCTGTCCTGATGTCATATTGTGATTCTGCAATGGCTCAACCGCCATGATGAATGTTGCCGGGATGACAAACAAGACTAGATTAGAAAATGCAGCACTTTGCATGAGGCAAACTTACGGGACAGGGTCTCTTGTATAGACTACCTGTAATCTTCCCTTCCGACTTACTGTGGTTAAGGAGTATGTGCATGATATTGAAATCATCAAAGATATGAGTCCATAAAAGAAGCACACAGCCAGGAAAAGTGTGTATTTGCAGAAGATGAAAAATCATGAGAAAACATATTGCCATGCTAGTGACATCAGCCTGAATAGGCCATCAGGACTTTTTCTCTGATGCTTTTCTCTTTAAGGTCATGAAGGAAAATAACTCTCTGGACCTTAGTTTTAACCTTCACACACACACACACACACACACACACACACACACACACACACACACACAACCACACCACACAAAATTTAAAAGAAAACAGGTTATGGAATTTCAAGCTGAGTTTCATTATAATTAATTTCATTTCATGTCAGAAACTTAAAAGGTGAAATGCAATAAATAGAAAGCAGACAGTCATGCTATGAAATTATAATGAAATAAGTCAAGTTAAACCCCAACGTAAAAACTGAATTCAATATATGAAAAGCATCAGAGTTTAATTCTTCCAGACATGAATTTTGCCACAAATTTTGAAAGGCAGAGTTCAAGTGATGAACTATGTTATTAGACAGCAATTTGTTCATAAGAAATCTAGGCACATTTGTATTTTATTCTGGATTTAGTACCTTCTCTAAAAGTTTTTAAGCAAAATGAACACATATTCAAGTTTATATGTTTTTGTTTTTTGTTTTTTTTTTTTGAGACAATGTCTCTCTATGCAGGCCAGGTGGGCCTCGAACTTGCAGCAATTATCCTGCCTCAGCCTTCTGAGTGCTTAATTTAGCCAGCGTGAGCCATTACACCCAACTTCATATTTATATTTTGAAAACTACTCTGGATGTAGTAGAGCGATAATACTCCACAAGATAATGGGGTTGAAGACAAAAGTCTATTAATTAATTGATATTCATACATATGTTTAGATAATGTGAAACAAACACCAAATTAAGAGAGTATCAATTTCAATTAGAAGTTTTATAAATAAATGATTAGTTAGGGACAATAAGAGCAGGGGAATACTATTGAATATAATATTCATCAACATAGGAAGTATAGACTGGCACCAGCAGTGCAGATGAAAATTTAGGCTTTGAACCATTTCTTGGCCATGCAAATCAAGAAAGTAAATATTTCTGGAGACTTAGGAAGAAACCTACAGGGATGTAGAGCTGCTTTGTTAGAATAGAGCTGATGACATGGGTTTCAGGGACTAACAGAATGTATAAAGGCAAACAATGTTGATATGGATAGACAGAGGGAAAGAAATCCACTAAGGGAAGAGCAAACTGGGTTACAGTGGATATAGTGTTTTTCTGCAAGACAAGGACAGAATTTCAAGAAAAAAAAAGATCAGCAGTGTAAAGTGTCAAAAAGTCTAAATATGATAAGAAATAAAAGTGTTTATTAGATTAAGCAAAGAATAAGATAGTGGTGACCTTTGTCAAAAATTCAATAAAATGTTGAGGGCAAAAGCTAAATTGAAGGGATTTGAGAAATGGTTGGGGAGGAAAGCTTTAGTCTCTCAAGAATTTGTATCATGAAGAGATTGAAGGTTAGAAGTTAGTTAGAATGGCAAAATTCCCACAGTGCAAGGTATACATTCTTAACTGAAAGCATATAACCTATATGGGATAAGATTAATATGTTTTACAGGGGATATAGTGAAAAAATAAACTATTTACATAAAGAACTGATACATGTGAAATATGAAAAGAAACTGCATATATATACATATATATATATATATATATATATATATATATGTGAAAGCCCCACCACAGACATCAAAGGTTCTAGTTTAATTCTCAGTTCCCATCCCTGCCCTGGGGTTAGATCTTCATGTTAACCATTCCCGGAATGTATGGTTGTGAACTAGTTGTAAATGCCCTGCCCTTCCTGGACTCCCAAAATGTATTGTTCTTCCCCTAAATGCTCTATCCCTCCCAGATTCTCGGAATGTACTGTTCCTGCCATCAAAAAAAAAAAAAGAATCCCCTCATTGTTACAGATGTGACATGTGACATGCGGTTTTAGGGTTTAAAAGCTACTCTCTTCTCTGGATTGGGACTGGTCTGATCCTTCCCTGCGTGGAGGCTCTCAGTCAGTCCCTGGCCAGTAATAAAGGCTGGTCCTAAATTCCAGTTGGCGGTCCGTGCATTTTGGTGTTTGTCGGTCGGTACCATTTGGTTCGTTTCTGGTTGCGAGTCCAGAACAATATACATATACATACATTGCAAATTTTCATGTAATAATATTGGAGGAGAATGTGTACAATGTTCCCTTAAGAGGACAATGATATGAATAATAAAATAACAATAATAATTTGAGAAATTGTAAATATTGTTATTTGCAGAAAAGATGTATTGAATTACAAAATATGAAGATAATCTATACTCAGTATGATAGATAAAAAGATAGGAGACCAAGAAATAGATTAACAGTAGAAATTTCCAGTACTTTACTGAAAAGAACAAATGCATAAAGGTGACAGTAGAGATGCGTCTTTTGTAAATTAGGGCATAATGTTTGATGACTTTTATCTTTGTTTCCTAAGAAATAGAAAGTCATTTGTTGAGTGGAGAATCATTTTACAAATGAAGGATTGAGAAGTTGAAGACTTGGAGTATCCTGAGGTTATTCAGTCAAATGAGGTTTTGAAATGTTTTGGCCCATTTTGAAGAAACAGGCTCAAAATTTTCCCTTGAACACTTTCTCCTGATGGATGTGAAGAAGCAAATGGTGTTTTCCTGAAACACCTATCAAAGGTGTTCACATATCAAAGATCTGAGAGCGGGTTTTAGGAACTCAGTCAGACATCTGTTAACGCATGAATTCTGTCAACAACTTGGATGTGCTTGGAAGATTTGTTTTCTAATTGAGTCTTCAGATGAAGATACACTTAGTTTTCTAGAATAGAATCAGTCTGCATACCTAGAAGTAGAAAAATAAGGGTTATGTCTTATTTGCAATTTTATTAGGGAAGATTGTCAGAAGAAAAAGAAGAGGGAAAGACATGATTTAGGAAAAAAATAAGTTTAAAATACTTAGAAAGAAATTATTTAAATAATAGAACCTAAAAAATCATTAAACTGCCTGGTGAGTGCAAGGTACCATAAAAGAAAAAGCCATTAAAATTTACCAGGGCTTGGGGATGTAGCACAGCACCACAGAGCCTGCATGACAAGTGCAAGGTCCTGAGTTTGATTCCCAGTACAAAAAAAAAAACAAAAAACAAAAAACAGAAATAATGGAAATCTCTGTGCTTACTGCCTCCATCAACAAAATATAGAAATGGAGTAATAATAGCATCTCTCTCACAGTATGCTTGTGAAATACCTAACTGAATGCAAAACCACTCACCAGTTGTATTGAAAAGGTCTATTGTAGGCTCACTGCTTCAGAGGGTTCAATCCATTGTCAACCGGATCCAAAGGAGAAGGGGCATGGTTGCAGGAAGCTGCATGGCAGCCATGAAGGAGAGAGAACTAAGGAACCAAACTAAGTGTTTCACCCCTCAAAAACAAGACTCTAAAATTCGACATTCTTCAACCAGTTCATAACTTCTAACAGCACATACCGTCAGGAATTCACCAAATGTTTAATCCACTAATAAGTATTGCCCAACACTTTCCAAAAGCACCACCTATGAACACATGAGCCTTCAGGGAACATTTTATATTTAAACTATGACAGAATAATTCTGAGCTTATAATCTTATAAACTCTATGGTAAAGGAAGATAAAAGCAGTGCTCACAGAGTAGTAGAAAATAGAAATTAAAGCTCTACATGGAGGTGGAAATTTAAAGAAAAATTATGATGCAAATAAAGAAATTAAAGAGATTAAGAACAATGTAATACTATATTTATAATTTGTAAAATAAGAGTATTTAGAAAAAACAGATAGACAGACACATATAAATATGTGTATCTCAGGAAGTATGTATAGTTCACAAATGTTATAGATCATATATGCCGTTTCCAAGATTGCCAAGTATTTGAACAATTTATCTGATTAAAAACAATACCAACTGGGATGAAGTATGTGGTGGCATGGTTAGGGACAGTAACATTTATACATTTGTTATTGCTGGCAGAATTGTGTGCACAGAAGATATTTTGGAAAATGTCATAAGTGGAGACACAGAATATTTTGAGTTTAAATAGATAGCTACACTTACATTCTCAAGTTTATAACTTTTGTTTTGGACACCTACACTGTTATGGAAGTAGAAGATACTTTCTATACTCTTTTGTAGAAGGAGCTAATAAGGTTTAGCACCACTTATGAGAAAGTTAGAGTTAATTATTTCATCCTTGAAAGTGGTTTTGCCTTTATTATCTGTTTTAACTTATTGAATATGATCAATGATGCTCTAGAACTTCTGAGCCCTAGCCTCTTAGGGTTATGCAGATATTATTTGTAATTCTGTGACCTCCATGTGTAAATTGCTGCAAAGAACTAGAACCTTTTATTGCCCTAGCCAAAAATCTCACAACTTCCTGCCATGTGAGCAATGCCATACTCGATCATCCAATGCTCAGCCAATACAACAACTAGCCACATTTTAGAAAAAGAAGAGCAAAGATCAACACAGTGGGCTTAGACTATATCATTTACCTAGCCAACATAAAAATTATGAACTACATAAACATCTGCTATTTTAGGTTCTGGTCTTTTTAAATAGTTAGTGTATATATAACAATCTAATCAGAGAAAATAATCTAATAGTTTGATGATAGACACAACATGAATCATCTTAATGATAAAGATTCCAAACTAAAATCAAAGACAATGATACATCTTTTACAGGCTTCATTAATTGAAATAGAGTGTCCCAAGCAATGATGATAATTATTTCAGGTTGTATTGTCACGACCATGTTACAGAATAAGAATGGTACTCACTTGAAGTGCAACAATTTTAAATATTAGTTGATTGTTGCCTGTGCAATGAAACATAGCCAAGATCATACTAATGGGCTATTTTTATTAATTTACTTTACAATCTAAGTGAAAATAACTCAAAGAGAACCCAAAGATTATCTCCAAACACCTGAAATTTATCAAGTGATGGAATATTGAACTTACAGTTATCATGAATCTGAAATGCAGGAAACACTGGAAAGCATAGCAGTATATATGTTTTGGACTAAAAATTGTAAGATTTCTGTAAAGAATAGCTTTTGACCCAATGAAATCAAAAGTAAATGAGCTATGTGAGTTTATAGGGCCCTTCTGAAAGGAAACAAGTCATCAGGTATGAATTAGACTGTAAAATCAAGCTATATATGACATAACGTTTCAAACACAGAGATGTAACCTCATATACACTTCCTAAAATAAGGGAGAGAATGGATTGTCTTTCAGCTTGATACCATTATTAATCAAGAGAAATACTATATTGAAAATCAAAAGACACGGTAGCTTAAAGTGAGGACTGTTTGTAAGACTGAAGAGAAAAAAAGATTTAAGAAAGCTTCAAATGCCATATTATATTGCTTTTATCCTCAATTTTCTTTTTTTTTTTTTTTTGTCTATTTTTTGGTTTTTCTCCGGTACCGGGAACCGAACTCACGACCTTGCGCTTGCCAGGCAGGCTCTTTGCCACTGAGCTAAATCCCCAGCCCCTCAATTTTCAATTAGTAATTGAGTTTTCTTTAAAGTCATCAGCTCATCTTCTTCAGGGTATGCACATGCCATACGTACAGTCATAAAACGACAGTCACAGAACTGTATGCAGTCACAAAACTGCAGTCACAAATCTACATACCATATTCAAACTTTGAGTATTAGGGTATAAGAAAAATCATTTCATAATCAAATGCTTAGCTTTTTGATCTATGCTATAAATATTAGAAGAGCTCATAAAAATGAAAGAATTATATAGTGGCATGATCAAGGAATTTTAAAAATTAACTTGACCTTGAGTTTAGTATTAAAAGATAGAAAAGACATATTTAAATCCAATTTCCTAATGGTTATAACTATTCATAGAGTATATAATAACAATGAGTAAAATTTAAGGACTATTTGAGTACTAAAATTCATTTTATTCATTTATCACACCTTTAAACTCATAACCATCCTCAGATATTTGTCCACTCCCTACCTCGCTTCAATGTTACAGGTAAGGATACAAAGAAAAGAGGAACATTAAATAATCTTCTTAATGATACTCAACTAGTAAAGAGCAGATTCAGTGGCCAATCTCATGTAGTTATTGCATCCCAAAGCATTTAATCAGAGTACCATTGCCACAAGAAAAAACTGTATGACACTGAGTTAAGAGCCTGAATATTTCCAACTGAAGTAACAAAGAAACCATAAAGTGAGAAAGACCAATCTAAAGTCAATATATTGAAGAGAGAGTTTAAAATGTTTTTAAATGTATATATAAGCCAAATGCTCTGGGAACATGGTACGGGGGGAGATAAGCTGAGCTGATGAGATTGGGGACAAACTCTTAGAGGAAGTAACCTTTAATTTTGATTTTGAAGTGGAGGAGCAATTTTGAGCATTTTTATCACTCTGACAGTGGAAGAGAAAGATGATGTTTTGTTGCTATGGGTTGAAGCAAAAATCCCATTGGGAAAGGATAAACAATTTTTTTCTTTTTATAAGGCAAAGCACGCTCTACCACCAGAAAAAGAAAAATCAGGTGCATGATCCTTTCTATTCCCGTGGATATGTTTTACTAGGAGGGTGCTTCATTTCACACATGCTTCTCCATATTACAGTATACCTCACACACAACTTCTTTTAATTGTGTGTGATTTTGGTGGAATGCAATGCTGCCTAGTGGATTAATAAAATCAATGTTGTAAAAGTACACTTATATACATCGAGTTCTTCTAAAATGATCTGTGGAAAAAATTATGCTGATGTGGTGTTGAACTAAGGGATCACTTTGCAATGGGACTAGTAAATTAATGCAAAAACACATAATTTTTAATCAATCTGCTAAATAACATCTTTGCTCTCTTTGCTGTCAGACCCAGCCCTTAGTTCCTTCTCTTACAATGGCTGAAGAGAGTAAGCACTGGATCCACTTTCAAAATAAAATTCTCCTGCCCATATCTAGTCACTTTTACTTCAGATTTTAACAGAAGAATTCATTACTAATCAGCCTGTGATGGCAGCTTGGTAGCTCAGTCTCCCATGAAACTTGCAGGGCCTTTTGGGTCAGCAGGTTTATGTGCCACTGGACTTACTCGTATCCCAAGATGCAACTGACATCCACACACTGACAGCTCTGACAGAACACTTTGTGCTCAGTGATGCCTCCTTCATGGAGACGTCCCTTTCATCACAGATCAAAAGGTAGGTGAAGGCAGTGGAAATGAAAATAAGGCACAGCCCCTCAAAGAGCATAGGATTCATTCTTGAAAAATTGTGCATTCTGCCTTAAAAATATGAATTTATTAAATAAATTATTTGAGTTGACTCTTCTATGATAAGGTTTATCAGTTTTCTGTCTCTGAGGATGTAAAGAACATCAAGATAGTGAGCAAATAAAGCAGCTATATTGATGGAGAATTTGCTAATACTTTATTTGTGTGGAGACAGTGACCATGAGTGGATGGGTTAATTGGGACCTAAAATAGAATAAATGAGAGAAGGGAGTAACAGAGATTGAGCAAATATGAAATGATGCCATCAAAAAGGGAAGGTAGTGGCAGACTGTGACTGAAAATTTTCACCCTGGGAAGCTGATGGATTTAATTCACTCACGGAAATGTAACAGCACATCTAAATTGTGCTTGTCTTAGAAACAGGTAGTTGGACGAAGACAAAAGTCACAGTCTTTGCAACAGATAATTCACAGTGTATTATGGCAGATCAATAGTTACAGTGATAAAAATCAACAATAATTGTAGCTATAAAATTATTTTTCATTGCTTATAGATGGCATCCTGGCCTGAAAATACGATATTTAGCATAAATTCAACAAACAGTTTAACAGTGGATGAATTACAAAGAAAAGTAGGCATGCTTTTTCTAAACATAGTTGAAGGAGGATGGATATTTTTGAGAAAGGAGTCCAATGACCTAACTTAGAGCAAGGAATCATTTTAATGTTTTGATTATGCATGCCTCATAATTAGTATTTAGTGGGGGAAGGTAAAATAAAAGTAAACTATTAGGTAGTTATGGAGCTTTCTGTGAAAACCTTCTGTGGAGACTTCCTTGAGTCAATAAAGAAACATTAAAGGATTTTAATCAGGAAAGTTCAAGGATCAGATTTGTATTTCAAAAAGCTCTGGGACAGCATTGTGGAGAATTGATTCCATGGTGATCAGACTGAAAGTAAGAGGATAGTCAGGGAAATGTTACTCTATAGAGGGAGGAGAAGTGAAGACCTTTACTGATGGAGGGTAGGGCTATAGGGAATAGAGACTAAAAAAACACAGTCAAAGTGGTTTATTAAGGGAATGAAATCAATAGAACATGATCATCAAAAATATGTGCAGAGATTTTACTTCCTAGAAAAAGCCCTTCTGGTTAAAGCCAACTAAATAGCTACCTGGCAGAGACGTGTGCCTACCCCAGATCTTTTCTACAGCTCCTTAATAGCAGAGTGCAATCTCCTTGGGAGTGACAATGAAACCAGCAAAAAGACAACATCTCTCTCAGCATCGTGTAGTCAATTAGAGTTAAGTGGGCATGTTTTTCGGAGTATCAGGGTTATTATCAAAAGGTGTCAATCTCTTGTTATCTGCCTGCTTTTTTCTCTTCTGTGCTTTCTGTCTTCTGCTGCCTGGAAATGAGACTAGGTAGTTGAAATCCCAGCAGCCTTCATACACTGAAAAATAACTGTGACTCTTGATAAGACTTGCAGAAATAAGTAACTCTACAGTCCCTGAAGCAACTGATGTTACCATATAAGCTACTATCATAAAATGAATGTTCTCTACAATGAAAGAGAAACGAATTTTAATTTCAGAACTCTATTATTTTCTCCTATATGTAGTCAGTCTAGCCCTAAATGCTACATACTTTTGAACCATGCTAAGTATCCTTATTACTTTCCATTATCTAATACAATATGTTTTATTTAATTTTACTTATTTATTGTCACCTTCTCTCCTGCTTTCCTTATTCATCATTGTATTCTTCAACCTAAAACAGTACCTAGCATTACCTGAATGGTCAGTAGTATACTTTCAATGACTAAATGGTGAACAAAGTGATTAGGGAGACAAAATAAACAAAGCTAAAAAATACTGATGTCTGGATTTAAATAGTATTTGGATGCTCTAAGTATATTTTTCTAAATACAAGAAAATTTGCAGGCCTAAGGAACTAGTTTGATTTTTATTCTATTGAAACTAACATATCTATATTAGATGGAATAATCCAATAGAAAGTTAAGTACATTGTCCTGAAGTTAAAATTCTGGGCTTGGGAATAATATCATTAGTAAATACCATAGTATACATGGTAATTTGAAGTTAACGGAAGGAATGAGGTTGTACAGAGTAACGCTCTGAGAACCAAGCCAGGGAAACACAAATAATATGTGCAGTAGAAGTATTAGAGAAACACACACACAAAGGGAGATACATTGCAGTTAAAACAGGTGAGGTTTGGAAGTCAGAAAGAGTGGCAAACAGAAGGAAATACTGCAGTAAAAATTAAAAAAATGTATATGCATTGACTTTTATAAACATTTTTAAATGCAGTACTAGGATAGCACTGAATTTACTTAAGATGAAAAGATAAAATCATATAAAAATATAATTCAGATATTGGATGTAGACTATTTATCCATTAAACTGTATCAGGAAAAAACAATAAGTGCAACATAGCAGTACTGACAGAGAAGCAAGGGGATAATGGAGAGATATATGTTTATTTTAAATGAGAAAACCATAGTATGCTTTCATTTAATAGAAAGTCCACAAAAGCAAAATAAAATATGTCAAACACAAAGGAAAAGTGGGCATTGCTTGTGAAGTAAAATCTGTTTAGACTGAAAGCTAGATCTTGGAAGTACATATTTTATAATTCTAACCTTGAAAGTGTAAAGGAGAAATTTATGTTTATAGCCTGAAATTTTGACTCAAGAGTTAGTCTCAATTTTCCCTGACTATTTGAACATTGTAATGGAAAAGTTCAGTCAGCCTCTTTATCTGGAATGCTGTATTTTCCTGAATCCCCAAATGCAATGACAGGTGACAGGTGACAGTCTCCCGTTGATGAAGTAGCAACAGTATTTCCAAAATGTCTCCTAAGAGGCAAAGATATTATTGAGATGAAGTTGCATTCTCTACACAAGGTGGGTAGATCCTCAGTTGTAATATTGAAAATAGCTAAGTGACGATATTTAGGTATGAAATATGATAGAAAAATTTTAAGTGCCTACTGTTATTAATATGTAATAATTTTATATATGTATAAAATAATAATTTTACATACACAGGTAGAGACATTTAATAACTGAATGAAAACAAGATACAAACTTTTTTTTTCTTTTTTTTTTTTTTTTGATACCAGGAATAAAATAATAATTTTACATACACAGGTAGAGACATTTAATAACTGAATGAAAACAAGATACAAACTTTTTTTCTGTCTTTTTTTTTTTTTTTGATACCAGGAATTGACCTCAGGACCTTGCACTTACCAGGCAGGCACTTGTGCCCCTGAGCTACAGCCCCAACCCCACAAGATACAAACTTCATAGTGATTCATTAGCTGGCATATTACCAAGTTGTGTGTCTATCATCAAATAGCTTCCTGTGTAGAATAAAACAGTTACTGACATTAAGGTGGCTTTCTAAAATGCTGAAAGGAAATTGGACAGAGCAAAAATAAACACCTTGAAATGTTATTTTTTAAATCTTGTATTTTAAATCGTGTATTTAACACCCTGACTCACAAACGCACCAGCTCCTGCCAAGAGCTACAATTCTACTCATCCCTTAACAAAGTTTTCAGAAAGGACATACTAACAAAATGATTTAAACAAGAGGATCGGGGAGAGTGAACCAACGGACCAGTGAACCACAAGTGTGGCCGTGCTTAGGGTCCATTTTCTAATGGACCCTAGGGTCCATCTTTTGGGTATCACTTTCTTAACCTAACAAGAGGCTCCCAAGTAATCTCAAAACTGTTTCCATAGACAGGATGTTTGCTGGAGTGAGCAGGGCTCTGTGACAAGGTAAGATTTCTCTGAGTGACCCTCAAGGGCACTGGCACAAGGGCAGGGGAGTGTGGCAAGTGTGCTGGAACAGGGAGTTCCAAAGAAGGGACAGGCAGCCAGGGTAAAGACTAAGCCAGAGAGGGAGTCCGGATGCATCAGGGAAAGGCACCATGCCCAGGGATAGGGCTCCAGTGGTAACAGAAGGACCTTCTTAGGTTGGTGGGACTCTCTGGCTCAGGAATAAGATATTCATACCTCTCTAAAGAACGTCTTTCTTCTGTTTGTTCTTTTAATTTTAGGAAAGCTGCAATTAGTGGTGCTTACAGAAGTTACGCCTGTTACCTGTCCTGAGTTCTTATGAGCCCACTTCGAAGTCAGACTTTTCTGCTTGTAACCCCCTTGGCTGACCTCAACTCGGGTGCGATGTAGCCATTTTTGTGTACAAATCTGTGTCCCCTGCTGGTTCAATTGCCAAGGGCTGTTTTGTTTTCCTTTACAATAAATGCTGCTTTCTGTTTTCCCTCTACAATATTTTGCTCACTCCTCTTTTGACTTCCTGCCTTGTAATTCTTCCTAGGTTGAGCAGTACCCTCCACCCTGATAGTCATGGTTATATTTGTTAATGTTATGCCATTTAATTGCGAGACAAGGACAAGGATATCCTTCATTGAGTATTAAACTTCGGGGTTATAATTCTGAGAATTTTTGTGTGTGTATTTAGCAAATGGTCTGGATTCTAAAATTAAAATTTAGTGATTGAGATGAATTAAAAAGGAATTTCTGTGTAAATATAGATGTTAAAGAATCTATCTCATAGTTACAAAGTAGACATAAATACCATAAATACTACTTTTTTTTTTTTTTTTTTTGAGACAGGGTCTCACTATGTAGTTCAGGTTGGACTTGGCCTCACTTTGTAGCGCAGGCTAATCTTGAAATCGCAATGATCCTCCAGCCTCAGCCTCTTGAGTGCTGGAATTACAGGTGTGCACCACCACACCCAGCACCATAAATGCTATATGTTATAATCTGTCTGTATCAAAATACACTAAAACATTTTTACTTGTTCATGACTGGAACTTTTTTATTTTGCCACAGTTTTGTAAAATTATTTTAAATTGAAACAGGATACTTATCTCTAAATATTAAGCAAAGTTTCATTGTTCGTGATACTATAATGAGTTATAAAGAAATTATATATTGGAAAAATGTTAAAGAATGCTATTAATTACACCTTTGATTTATAAATATAAAACAATATTTGAAAATTGGTTCTCGGTGTGTCTTTTCTTTCTCCACAAACTCCTTATTTTTTTAAAATTTTGAGTTACTATTATAGAAATACTTGGGATTATATATTAGTTTTTATCCTAATAAGATGTTTTTGTTCCTTGTAAAAATATTAAAGTTAAAATGGAAAGACACTAGAAATTTGTAAACTCTGACTTAGATAAATGCTCTAAGTTGTAAAATGCTAGAAGATTAATTGAAGTGATGTTGGCATTGGGTATGTTTTAAAACGTATTGGGGCTGGGGATTTAGCTCAGCGGCAAAGCGCCTGCCTGGCAAGCGCAAGGTCGTGAGTTCGGTTCCCGGTACCGGAGAAAAACCAAAAAAAAAAAAAAATAAAACGTATCAAGGTTTCTGTCACAAAGGTAAATCTGTGCCTCTTCATATATCAGTTCATAAAATAACACAGGAATAACTTGGACTGGCTTGATCTCAGAAGTGATCACCTTTGTTACATAATGAAGATATGTAGAATTTTTTTTTTTTTTTTTTTTTTGGTTTTTCTCCGGTACTGGGAACCGCACTCACGACCTTGCTTTTTTTTTTTTTTTTTTGGTTTTTCTCCGGTACTGGGAACCGCACTCACGACCTTGCACTTGCCAGGCAGGCGCTTTTGCCTCTGAGCTAAATCCCCAGCCCCTATATGCAGAATATTAACTGAATGTTTTGGGGTAAACTTTGAACACAATATCAGAAAGTCATGAAGCTCAACATGATAAGATAAGCCTTAGAAGAAAATTCCAGTTTTGAATTATTTCAGGCAAGCACTGTGAGTTTATTTAAAAATTAATGATACATATTCAGTTGTTTTTTAAATTTAAGGTAGAGAGTTTAAGGGGCAGTCCTCATTTGGGTAAAAGCAGAAAATTGCTCAATAACATTTCAAATATTTCTTCTTCAAAAAATGACAATATTTTTCAATTTATCGTAGAAATAGTTTGTCTATTACCATAGTCACTGTTTAATTGCATTATATTTTTGTTTTTTATTTTTGGTAGCAGGAATCAAACTCATGACCTTGCACTTGCCAGGCAGGCACTTGTGCCACTGAGCTGTATCCCTGGCCCTTTTATTACATTTTCTGTCTTCAAATGTTTGTTCTTCAAATGTTTGTTCTTCAAATGTTTGTTCTTCAAATGTTTGTACTGAGTATGTCAGTACACTTATTTAAACAGGTTTTAATAAAATTCTTAACTATAAATAATTTCTCTTTTGTTTTTTGAATTGTGATAGCATCTATGATTATAAGAAACATCCTTTTCTTAAATTCGTTTTATATGAATTAATTTTATATGAAATTTATTTTATATTTTATATGAAACATTTTTTACCCAATAATATGATTAATGTTGCACTGGATGTGTTTGTCTTATACAGTAAATATACTGCTAATGAATTTATTTTTAAGTAAGGTAGTAAAGTGTTTGAAATTCTAAGTCACAAAACCATAGTTTTGAGTAGTTTTCCTCTGCTGCTCTGTGACTTTGGACAGTATATTTAAGTTTTAATCTTAATATAATATATATATATATGTTTCAATGGAGATAATGTTATCAGTTATAATGCCGTTGTGAGAAGTAAAGAGTAGATGCCAACTACATAGTTATTCTGTGACTGGATCATAGTAATTTTTTAGGTTAGAGACATCGTAAGCTAATTCAACAGTTTTTCTGCACTTAATTTTAGGATTAAAACAGTGAAAGCTGGAATATCTGCTATTTCAAAAAGTGTGAGTGTGACAGGTTGCAAAACTTCTTTGAATTTCAATATCTTTAACATGTTCAATGGAGTTGTTTATACTATAAGATTATTTGAGGGACTAAGCTAGACAAATTATAAAAACCATCTACTGTGAAACCAGAAACAGTAACTATCAAACATCACAGACAAATATAGTAACCATATCCAAGCATATTTTTGTGTTCTTATAGTTAAAATCAAATTTTGATTTCAGAATCATGTACATTAAACATTCACATGCATATATAATTATATAATATATACATGTTACATCTCATAGACATAGTCAGTATAAATAAAATATGTGCATATAGAATTTGAAAGTGTTAGTTATGCTTACTAATAGTTTACAATGTATTTTGACAAATAACTAAATATGCCTTGTTACTTTAGCTCAGGTGAAACTTTATTTTTTACCTACATTATCCAAAATTTCTAAGTGAATTATTTGGGAAAAAAATTTGGAAGATGAATTCTTGCCTCTATTTGCATGAAATCTGAATGAACTATTCAAGAGTCAAGTGTTTAAGGAGATGGAAAAGAGTAAGATTGTTCAACAAAACCCAGGATATTCTTTTCCTTCTTTCTTTCCTTTGGAACCCAAGTTATATTTTTCCAACCTCTCTATTATTAGTTGAGCCATTTATCAAATCTCCTGTATGGAATGTGAATGGAAGCTAAGTGTGTGATTCATAGAAATTGAAGATAAATATGCTCCATGCTATCAGTTCATGTTTCTATGAGAGAATAAGCTAAAAGTTGGAGGAATCCAGATCCTTGTATATAAATATCAAATAAAAGTTTACGTTTGTGTTCACCATGTATTGCTGGACTTTGGCAAGAACCACACATGTCACACATGGGTTGCATATTGTAAATGTGGAAAATTTTCACCAGTGTATCTGAAAATATGATGATTTCCCAACAAAGATGCTAGCATGCTTTTTACAACATAATTTAAGATACTGATTATAAAATGTATATAATGTTGAAAAATCTAGAATGACCTGAAAAATTAAAAGGAAAGTTCTTGGAGGATTTATATCACCAAGACTTAAGGTATATCATAAATCTACAGTACCTGAGAGTGTAACTTTGGCATAGCAACAAGCATGTAGATCGGTGGGAATGGGGAGAATTTTGAAGGTTACTTGATTTTGCATCTAACTTGTTTCCCAAAAGATGGACAGAATGATTCTAAATGAGAAAGGAGAAAGGAGACCATTAACACAAATCTTGCAAGAAACATTAGATCCTCAGACTTTGAAAACGTGTACCTAGACTCTTACTTTGTACCAACAGTGAAACTGTAAATGGACGACCTAAAGGTTGGAATGTAAACAATAAAAGAGCACTTACAAGCAATATATATTAGAGCCATTAGTGGGTATTTGCCTAAGGGAAATAAAAATATATGACAACTAAAATATTGTCTATAAACATTTTTAGCAGCATTATTTGTAATTGTGAAAACCTGGTATAAAACTGAATGTCCATCAGCGGGTTAATGAGTAAGTAAAGTGTTTCTTTTGTTTTGCTTTTGTTTAGTTTATATACTTCTCAGGTAGTAAAGAACTGATTATTTATAAAGAAAATGACATATATATAAATTTTAAGGACATTACTTTATGTGCAATGAGTCATATGATTTCATTAATACACAGTTTAAGAAAAAAATAACGATGTAGTGACAGAGAACTGAGTTACTGCACATAGGCCTGGGTACAGTAGGAGCATGCTGGTTGCAGGGGCATACAGCCATTCTTCTAATTCGTTGCTGGTTCCTCAACTGTATGAGTGCCAAGTAACTCAACCTGTGTATTCCAATCAGTTAACTGTATTTTGTATAAACTATACCTCAATAAATATCTGTGTAATCCATAAAACCACAAAACCAAGGATCATGATGAAGAAACAGTTGAAAATCACAGAAACAATAAAGTAGAAAGCTGCTTTCAGGAAATCACTGAGGTGACAGAATAAGAAAATAAATGGAAATTCACAGTTAAGTATTATAGATGCTAAAATGTTAAATAATTCTCCAAAACGACAAACTAGAGAGAAAGAAGAATTGAGTCCTGGAGGGGAATAGACTGCAAAATATGTGTTCAGATCAAAATAGCCTTAAGTATAAGCAAGAGGAAAAAAAAAATTTTATACCTGGTATAACTTCAGAATATGAAACACAAAATGGAGAATACATGGAAAATTTTTTTAAATGCACTCAGAGAACATTTCCAAGGAAATGTGTCCATGAAATTTTTGAATAATATTTTCAGAGTTGGAAAGAAATTCTTAACCCAGGAGATAACTATTTTATCATTTAGGAGGTAGAAATGAGCAAATATATTTTAAGCAAAGATAAAACCATGTGGTAGATACTTCATTCTTTCCTTTTGTGAGAAAAAATACTTTGTGATGTACTGTAAGAGGTATGAAATTGAAAAGTAAATATAACAAGAGAAAAATTTTCACAAATTTTCAGTAAATGTATGGGTAAATACAAAATGCATTATTAAAATATTATTTTTAAAATCTATGGAATGGGTAAAATTGTTTAGGATGTTTATATAAAGTATTTATCAAACCCACAAGTCATCAAATTGATTGATTATTGATCATAATCTCTAGTAAATAATTCATTAAACATTGTTGAATTTTCATTATGAATCGTAGCCATCTAGTCTATGTATAATCTTCAAATTAAAACAAATTCTTTTTTTCAGTAGTCATTTATTGAACAATTAATATGCTCTAAATTTTGTTTGAGGGTCTGATAAATTCATAAGTTTATATTCAATCATGCCTATTCTTTTGGACTTTTCAATACTTCAATACTTTCCTGATTCCACAGATTCGGAAGGACCATTCAATATGATACTTGGAAACCAAAATTAATTTTCTTTTTCTTGGTATTTTCTCAGATGCTCCCCAATGATTTCTGTCTTATGGTAGTCCTGTTCTCATTCTGTTTTTGTTTGGTAGTGGGAATTGAACGCAGGACCTTGTGCTTGCTAGGCAGGTGCTTGTGCCATTAAGCTATATTCCCAGCCCTCCTATTCTTATATTATATATCCTCTCCCGCACTGAGTCAGCTGGCCTCTATAAACAATAGAATACGCCATGTCTCTGTCTCTTTTTGTCTTCTGGTTAGTCTCTACCTCACTTTTTCACTGATAACTCTGCAGAAAGCCAGCTTCTATGCTGTGGGGACCCTTAACCAAGCCTGGGACGAGGAGGGCCATGCAATGAGGAAAATCCATGTCCTGTGAATAAGCTATCTTGAAACAAATCATCAGCATTTCTTGGGCCCTTCATTCCTGGGGGAATCTTACAATAGCTTTACTTCAACTTCAGATACTAAAAATTGACCAAACTATTTATCTGAGTCATATCTAACTCATAAAAGACATAGAAAAAACTTGTTTTTCATTGTAAATGAGTATATTTCAGCAGGAAGTTTTGGTGTACATATACAAGTGACTCAATTATTTCAGTCAAATAAGTTTGAAATATTAATTTTATGTGTAGTTACTTTTATGGGGTTAGATAACACCTAAAATTTTCCTTCTAAAAAAATTTCCAGTATACAGTACAATATTGCTAACTATTATAATCATGTAACAGTCTCAAGTTCTAGACTTAATCAACCTTTCAGCAGGAATTTCTGTTGGTGCCATGCAATGCATAAATACCCCTTAGTCTTCTGATGTCTTATTTTATATCAAAATAAAGAAGAGCTACTCTTGGAAGCTATTTCTAAGTAGGAATATTTTCCCTATGGCAAACCTTGATGAACACAAGTTCACACTGTTTCTTTTAAGATCCTTTTGCTAACTTCAATATTTAATAGATGGGTGCAGTATAGTTAAATTTCTTTCATTAGTGCTTATATTGGCAGTTATACTTCTAAAATTTATTGTAAAAATTGCATATCAGCACTTACTGAGATCTTGTGTTAAATATCAATGTTAACTTATTCTTCCAACAATAATGGAGTGGACGTAACGTTAAGTGTTCTGTCATAGATACAAGGAATAAATATTGGTAGTGAACTACAATTTTGTTCCTACATTTTGTCCTCCTGATTGAAAGTCTTTTGTAGCCAAATAATACAGAATCATCATCAACGTCATCCTTATCATCCTCATCCTCCTCATCATCTTAACCTACAGCTTATTGAGGTATTTATTAGAAACACAGTAAAATTATAAAAATAGATTATAGGAGGAAAAGACTCTTTAATAACAATGTAATATAGATACAAACTTCTAATGCTATGATATCCGAAAAAATTATTAGTCAAGAAATAAAGAAAATTTTGATTTGTTGCCTGTATAATTTCCTGCTTTAAACCAATGCCAAAGACTATCTAAAATTAATAGTCACAGAGGACTTCACAGGTAATAATGCTACACAATATGCTTAATAGCAAGTATAAAGAAAATAAAGCACCACATTTAATGAAATGGCTTCATAGCCTCCCTTGATTAAGTCTGCAACACAGAAAATGAAAATGGTACTTCAAAGTCAATCTCACAAAGGTACTTCTTTATATATGGTTTTCTGACCACCAGCTGGATTCAGTAATAGCTCCTAGCTTCCCTAGATTAAATGTTTCATTGTTTAATCTTCAGCTCATTCTTGACTGAAATTTTTTATTTTATCTAGGTTATTACCTAAATGACAGTTGAAAAAATGTTTGAGTTGATGACACTTTTTAAAAACATTATCCCTATCAATGATGTCAACGTTACTTTAAGATATAAGACCCAATTACTATAAGCATTTAGGGAGGTGAAGGAGGAGTGGATTTACCCTGGATTCAGTTGTAGATGATTAATCTCATTAAATTATATAAAATCCCCTCATTTCAGAAGCCATAAGCAACCACCATGTAGCTAAATTATGTTGAGCATGAAATTATCTAGGTATTATTGAAACATGATTTCTTTCTGTCTTTTGGGGTGCATAGATTAAAATGATCACATCTGTTACATGTACATTACAGTCACATCATCATCTAGAGGAGAGTGTAAGTGGATAATATCTACCTCTAATTTGTTTAATATTTGAGTTAGTTAAACTATAGAGCTAACTAACTGGACATGAAAATCAAAGTGGCTGAAACTCCTTATTCCTTGGGGTGGGAATTAGTGTACTTATGGATGGGTCAAAACAAATTTTGTTTTCTCATTGTAATTTTATTTTGCTCCATAGTTTGCTTAGAATCTATCATGTTATTTAAAGTTATATAATTTACAGACATCACTTTGATACAAATAAATATTACTTTAGATTATGCTTAATAAGAGGTCTGATAGTAGTCAGTTAATAAATGTTGGTTTCTACTTCAAGAGCCCCAATTTAAATATCCATAGAGATTCATGGTTTCTAGAAATGAATCGCATAGCTTATTTTACATATTTCTTAGGGATATTATGTTCTTCCTATATCGTTCTAGTTCATACTGATGAGTGATAGCTAACTGAGACCCAGAGACTGACACTGATGTTGAAAGAAAGAACAAGTGGTGATAAAAAACAAAAAAGAAGTAGAGTAATACCGAAGCAGTGATTAGTATGAAAGATTTAAAATTGGGTAGGATTTTTCAAAAAAACTTGCTAGTGAGCCCTTAAAATAAACATTTTATAGACATTCTGTGGAGAAGCAAGAGGTATCAACAGGGAGACAGGCTGCCAGAGGTCTCAGAGCCTGCAGCAAAATGTTGTGTGCTTCACTAGAGAGCCGATTTCATGAATGAAATGAGGAGAGTATTTTCAACAAGTAACATAAAATTACATCTCTAAGCGAAAGAAATAGTATTTGATAGATATATTTACTTTGTGCTTGCTGGGGAATTTAATAAGCTTCTGTATGTCTCTGAGGAAGGAATTAAATTAGAATTTGAACTCTGTGATTGCAATAGTATGCGAGCAATTTGAAAGAAGAAAAGAGGCAAGACAACTTCTTTACAATTTGAATTTTCTCATGTGATATTGACTATCTCTCTAGGTTTGGGTTAATTCTTTTTTTTATTCGTTGGAGTAAACAGTAGCTGAATCTGTACATGAAGATTACTTAGTACATGTACCACATTATGCTATGCATGCATTGGTCTAAATGTTAATTTCATAACAATTTGAATTCACTGAAATGGCTAAAGGTATAGATGATTCATTGAATTCATTTTTATTGGATCTTACTTGAACATCAAGAACACTAATTAGACTATATTAGAGAAATATAGTTGGAATGATATCTCTGAAATACATAGTTCTTTCAGAGAAATATTATATAAATGTACTTGGGTATTTATCTAAGTCCTCTGATTATAGAAAACATTAATCAGTTCATAAAATGATGAAATGAAAACGTATAAAAATTGTGACAACATATAGATGTCAGAAAAAGGAAAAACTTAAATTGCAGAAAAATATGCAGGCTGGTATTTTAGTATGTTATTCAGACTGAGTTTCATAAACGGTTTGATTTCCAGGGAGATCAAAATTAAAGGAAAATCAGTCAGTGATTACTGTCAACATTTTAAATTGAAAGATACTCATTTTGGGAGGGGAATTATTTTCCCCCATGGAATTTCAATTTCAAAAGGTTTTCATAATTATGGTCATATCTGCAGTACAACATAAAAAAACTAATAAGAAAATGTGTGAAATATCATGCTAACCATCTTATGAATCATTCAGGTAATAATGAATGCATTTAATATTTCAATTTTATAAATGGTGGCTAAAACAACAAAAATTTTTAAAAGGTTATCCAGTGTCAACCAGCTACTATACAAGAGAAGTGATTTTTTTCTTGTAGTAAACCACACAGTATAAATAATAAAATACTGCATTCTATAGCATTTCCAGAACCTTCCCAAATAATCAGAATATGCAATGAAAAGCAAACTCAATTTAAATGATTCTAAAATACCTGAAAGAGGGTTGTTCTTTGGTAGTTTTAAAATAAAGAGCACTTCATAAATTAAAGAATGTATAACACCAGGCAAATACTCAAAAGGACACAGTAACTTTTAGAAACATTTATAACATTTTGTGAGACCTTCTCCAAGATTTAAAACATCCCATTGTAATTATTGATTGACAGTTTTGCTTTCCATTTTTTTAACATCTCTTGAAGTTCTGAGATGTTCTTATTTCTCTTCAGCAAATCACATTATTATTGGTACGTACACATTCAAAAAATGGTGAATGTGTGATTGAAGTACTAAAATTAGGTATATTTAAGAGTTTATATTGATATATTTTTCTAAGAAATGCTTTAATTATGATTTCAAAACCGAATCAAAAGTTCTAAGCATTCAAAAGTTTTGAAATCATTTGAAATGAGAATTAGTAACAAAAGCCAGACATACACAAATTTATATAAACATCCATATACACTTTCAAACTATGAAAAGAACACGTGGAAAATGAACAAGAGAATCACTGATATTATGTTGAGTGCTAATATTCTTAAATACCTCTGACAAATTATTTAATGTGGTTTTTGAGCAAGCAAATTGCTAGTTGAATGGTTAATTAATAAATTTAATGATTAAAAAACTTGGAAACTGTAACTTAATTCTGCAATCAAAATCCATAGATTTGGGAAAATTAAATAATATTACCTTTACTTTGTTGGGAGTGAAGTTGTCTCTACGGGGTGTTTAGGCCAAGACCACTGCCTCTCTTGAGCTTGGCAGGGCACCATGAGAAGTGTGCACACCTCAGGGAGCTGACACATATAGTTACTTGACCTTCGCTCGAGATAATACATTTATCTTGTCCCCAAGACTTCCTGTTCTAATAGGTTAGATATTCTTCCTGTTCCAGATCCTCCCCTCCCCTTAAACTCTCCCATGATCTTATTCGTATGCTGATTGTGTAAATAAATTCACAGGTACTGGGCAGTTCCTTTCTCTCATCAGGAGAGAGGCTCCACCTGACCTCAGCTTTCTGCATCTTGATTCTTGTTCTTTACATTCCTCATTTTCCTCTCTCTTGAGTTTCAAGAGCTGTGCCAGAAGTGGCATTTTTTCAAAGCATGGTATATCCTCATCAATATTTCCATTTTTTTTACTTTTAAAAATTTTTTATTTTAAAGAAATTAGTACAAAAAAGAACAATAGCAAAAATTTATATTAATGAATGAAACGGATGACAAAACTATGGAATCTCTTAAAATAAATCTACAACAGATATATCAGATCGTGAAATATAATAGAAAGACAAGCATGCATTATCATATACATGAAATAGTTTTCTTAGAATTATTCAAAAATTACAAGTAAATCTCATATATATGGTATCTGAAAAAAAGGTGAGGTTACAAATGGCAAAGATTTTATAGATATTATCGCAAGGATAAATTGCAAGCACATTGTCTTTTAATGTATCTGCAATTATTGTGTGTCAAATGCCTACCAGAACAACTAAAACATATATATATATAAACTTTTTGCAATTGCAAATGAAGCACACTGATTCCAAATTGTACATTCTGTCAAGTAAACAAATTGTATTTTTTGAAAAATAATATCATATCAAAAATGAAATCAAAGGTTTAATGCATAAAAGTTTTTATCTCAGTTACTCTTAAAGATGTAAAATTCTGGCCTTCTGAGATATGAAACCAGCTGTCTTAACGTGTGATAGCTCACGTACTGTGCTTGCAGGATTAAGAAGATAGGGATTTGCTTTTTTCTTCCTTTCCTTTTGAAAAAATGTGAAATAAGAATATCGTCGTAGTACTTCTTAGATGTTACTCCTTTGATTAAAAGGCTAACATGAACCTTCAAACCCACAAATGTGATAAGGATTTGATAACATTTTGCCAAGAGCTTTTTTTTCTCTCCCATTTTATTATTAGTGAATTAAAAGAGATTGGTTTAGAGTAGTGCAATACTAAGTAATCTTTCAATATGGTAAATTTCTCAAAATAATCTATCCCTGCTTTATAACTTGCTTAATGTCAGAGATGATTAAAAAATTTATTTAAACAGAATTTCAGTTTAATGAGTTCCTATTATGTTCCATAGTCCAGAAGAGACAAACAATCCATATCTCATTTAGTTTAATTATTCTAGAAACCCCTGGAAACAGACAGGAAAAATGAAGTTCAGAGAAGTTAATCAATATCAACTATATTTATGATTATCAAAAGCTTGTGTTTCAAACTCATGCTTTTTTCATCCTAACATTGTTCACTAAGGTCAAGTCATTGTATAGGCATTATTAAGGTGATAACGTAATTTTGAAAATGAGATTATTGAAGTACAAAGATGCTGCATCAATTATCTTCAGCCCTTTCTTTCTCTTGCATGAAATTGATACTAAGAATGACACTAAGTGCAGTGGTACATGGGTGTAATAGCTCAGCCCTGAGAATGTTGAGACAGAAAGATTGCAAGAATATACAAGAACACCCTAGGCTATATGGCAAGACATATAAAACAAAACAAAGCAAGCAAAACTAAGAAAAAAAAGTACATCTGAATTTCAAGACATCTGTCTTTTTCTACCCATCAATATGCACTGATATCTCAACTGCTAATCAGAAAATCACTGATAATATAGTAAAGTATTCATGGAACACAAGTAAGACAGAATCTCATATGAGAAACACAATGGAATTTCAAAGCATATAAGTGAAAACAGACTGAGTTGTTTATTCTCTTTACTGAAGCATCTAATCTTCCCTTCCCTTATGCAGTTGGGACAAGGCATTATAATGTCTTCTGCTTTCACTGCAGGCTTCTGAACCTCCAGAAAGCAGGATGCACCAGCCAACAGCAGTATTCTGTCTGCTTAGTACTCCATTTTCCTAAGCATTAGAAGGGAATTCACGTTATGTTGTGCTTTCTACTTTTTATCCCTGATAGAACAATAAAACATAGGGTACCAAGAACATGACCACGAGTGTTCAGAAATAAAGACAAGAAATAAATATCTCACTTCTCTAAGAATCTAAAGACTATTCAAAATAGTTTACTCATTATCTGTGATGGACACAATTCAAGAGCCAAGGCTACAAGTACATAATTCAGACTCAGATACCTGTCAGCTGTAAGGGCTGTGAATTGGCACTGAATGGGTTTTATAGTACAAAATGGTAATATTGATGGTGTAATTTAAAGAATAACTCAAGGGCCAGGGATATAGCTCAGCAGCACAAAAGCTTGCCTGGCAAGCACGAGGTCCTGAGTTTGATTCCTGTACCCCCCTAAAAAAGAAAAAAGAATAACTCAATTATTTAGGAGAATTCTAAACATTTCTTTCTGTGGCAACAATAAAAGGCCAAAAATTTTGATAATTTCTCAAAATACCAACATAAAATAACAAAGAAACAAATAAAACAGGGTGTCCATTGAGAAGTTTAAAGTGATAAAAGCTCCTGTATGAAAAATTAAATTGCCTGTTGGAATTCTAACTTGGTTATCACTTGATGAAATCAGTGGCTACTGTCCATGGATTACCTCTCTGAGGGGCTTATCATCATACAGGCACTCACTTTTATAAGAAATTACTCTTCTTTATGATTTAAATGGGGTATTTTCTCTTCTAATTATGTTATATTTGCTACAGTCCTTATAAATTGCAGAGCTTTAGATTAGATGGACAAAAAATGTTGAGAAAAATAACTCTGCATTGATAGAATTTAGATGGTTGGAATTTCTAAAATCAATTACAACTTTCTAAAATTCATAAACACCTGAGCCTCTGTGGATATCAGATGACAAAAACTGATTTAATTTTGGAAGGATAGAAATATACTTATCTCACTGAAATACAATGATCTCATTATCTGGTATAGTTTACTGCAGAAGACAAGAAGTGTGTCAACACAATTTCATCAAAATAAAATTACAAGATAAGAAACACTTATTGCATGTCAAACTATTGATATTTCTATCTGTGTTGATTATGCAGAACTCTTAATACAACTCGCACTCTATAAACCTTTGATTTAAAAATGAAATCGTTCATCTAATTATCTCCTCTCATTTGTGGAAGCAATCATTTCCAAAAACGCCATTTTCTATAAAAATCTACTTTGGCAGACACCTGAGGAGTGCCTGTTGCTCCTGGAATATTTTGTCCTCACTACCAAAGTAACCCCTTTTATACATATGCAGATTTCATTATTTACTTAGCCATCAATAACAAAAAACTAAAAATCAGGTTCAGAAAGTTATAGGGTTCATGATTTATTTAGAAATTATGCGGTACTTTAAAAAGATTGGTATCTTAAAATGAGAATTTAAGGAATTTTCTGTGACATAATTATCATGGGGGGTAATCTGAGCTCTAGACAATTTACTCAAATTTGGAATTTTGAATAATATTTCCCTCATTATAGCTTTAACATCTTCTCCATATGTCTGTAGACATCTTGTGTAAGTTTTATGATAAAATATACTTTGCACTATTACTATGATTGAAATTT
>NW_004955443.1:13228946-13237565 GCF_000276665.1 Chinchilla lanigera | reverse complement strand
CAAAGTTACGCTGGATTGAACAAGGTGTTAAATTAGAAGAGTTTGTGAGATAAACCTATTGAGGTACAATTTTATTTTTTTACATTGATAAGCAATTAATTCTCATAAAATTAGGGATACACCAGAAAACTAATGATTCTTCTCAATGTGGCAATTGGGGCATAAATACTAACAGTGTAACACAGGAAGAAAATATGACACAAAGATGCCACAGAAAAAAAATAGATCTTAAAACCAGAAGCCGTACTTGTTTGAGAATGAGTGTTTAAAACAAAAAGTAAAAAGAAACCTTATTCCAGAAAAAAAATGCACTTTATCTTGATAGCTATGCTTGATACTTAGAATTAAGCTATGCTTGATACTTAGAATTATTTAAGAAGTTGATCATAGAGCCAGGAGCACCATAGCCTAACCTAATGGTCTGCATGTTGTATAGCAGAAGTCACGCTCACAGAAGTAGGTAAGGCACCGAGACACCCTGAAACAGGTGCACCAGTACAGACCTATCCAGTGTGCCAGAGTGGTAAGATACCTTAACCTGTGACTCCATAAAGGACATTAAGTTGTGGAGATATTTTCCACATGATGTTTTCAATTTTTTTTGTTTACAACAATATTTATATTGAATGTAATAATCATGAAAATAATTCAAATGCATAATTACTGCCTGATATCTCATAAGTTTTCAGAAGAGTTGAAAGGTCTATTTGACAAAAAAAGGTAGAAATTTATATACTAATTGGGCAAAAAAGGTCTTCAGTTGAGAACCACGTTGTCTTTTCATTAAATTTTTACCACAAAACATATCATACATGCACAGAAGTGTGTGTGTGTGTGTGTGTGTGTGTGTATGTTTGTGTATACCTGTGTAAATGTGACACAAACTTATATGGGAGGACTCATCTTAGTATCACTGAGTTCAATGTTATCTAAATCTCTGATTCATCATTGTTATTATATAATATTACTTTCTATGAACCCTTTATTCATCCAACTCAATTTTTATGAGTATTGAGCAGTTTCTTACTTACAGTTCTGTGAATGAGGGTATTAGGGACACTCTTCTGCTTGTATCTTTTTGTATACACATTATTTTCTCCCAAGTATGTAAACATAGAACTCCTGTGTCATAGGATATGAAAATTGCAGATTTTAATACATAATTTCAAACTGTTTTCCCATAGTTTGTAGTATTTAAAAGCTCAAACTGAATATCAAGATCAAAACTTTTATAACAAAGAAGCCCTGGAATCATGACATTATAAAGACCAAGCCATCTCTCATTACCGTCTAGCATAATTTCTGTCAAATATAATGGCTTATTTTTTGCATTTTCTTAATTACCATCTAAAAGTTAAATATACTTCATTCTTTTCTGTTTACTGTACATTCAAATATATTTTAGAGTATTAGTTTCTTTTGTGGTATCAAAGATTACTGTCCTCAGCAATTTCCTTCCCATGTTCACCTTCCATGTATAATCATTAACTTCACTGAAATATCACCCTTTTTTTCATCATTATATTTTCCTTCCTTGCTCTTCCTTTCCTTATTTGCATAAACAATAAACTAAGACACAGTATATATTTTAGGTGATTAATGCAGAACTTCTAAAAGTAATTAGCAGAGAATTAGTTGATTCATAGAAATTCTATTTAATAATATGTACCTTTTCTATATTTGTATTCTTACCTCAAGTGAAAAGAATGAGGAAATCAGCATATTGTTTAAAACACATACATACTATGTTTATTTCAATATTATTTATGCTGAAGATATTTCCTGTAAAAATTTTAAGCACATATGATAAGTTAATATAATTATTATGCTAAACAGTCCATGAGTTGAAATAAAAAGAGCAATGTGAATGATGATGGAATAAATTAAGAGTTGATTTCCTATGCACTTGGTTCACCTGAAATTCTACAATTAGTATTCTGTTTCTGGATTTGTTTCTTTTTTCTCAAAAATTGCACCTTCTACATCTTACAAATTAATAAAGAATAACCCATAGTCTTTATTAAAAGCTGTGGTTTCATAAATATGTTAAATAAATGATTTTTGAATAGTGGAAACAAAGAGGTTAATTGTATTGTTAAGATTTGGTATACAACATTCACAAAATGACGGCATTGGTTTTTACTTACTTTTGATTTTGTGAAGACTTCTTTTTTGGGAAAGATTTACTTTAGATTTTTTTTTTAAAGTTTGCCATTTGTTTTTCCCTCTCAAATATTTTTTTTTTCCTGTTTTGCTAAACAAAATGTGTTGGGCCCCATGACCATGCCTGCGCATGTTGTCTGGAGGATTTAGCATATGTCACTCCACATGTCTGTTACGTGTCGTTTATTATTTAAGCACACTCACACGCAGTATGTTTTGTCCTTGGAAAACCATAATGCAGTTCCTGTTACTATGGAGGTCTGTCTGGGTTTGGTAGGTGGGGGTAGAGATGGTTGCATTTTTAGTAAGATACTGAGGGTAAACTGATTTCCAGCTTGCAGTGATTTACTTTGTTCTTTTAAGAAACTATAAACGGAATGAAATTAAAGCTTTTATGTATCTTTGTAAAGTTCATTTAAATAGTACCTGGGAGAATATTTTGATGACAAAGATATTGAAAAATATATTCTGTATTCAAAGGTCATTAAAATATATTGAAAAGTGGAAGAAGCCTTAAAATTCCTCATTGTTCTTTAGTCCCTTATATTCTAGTGAATACTTAATGTACTTATTCAAATAGCAAAATAATAGAATTGAAAGTATGTGAAAGCAAGTTCAAGCACTGACAAAATGTTGGATTCAAATAATCCATATTATCTAAAATATTTTAATTGTATTATCTTCTTGGTTTAAGAAGTTCTGACAGGGTAAAAATGAAATGACACAAAATTAACTATTAAAATATAGCCCTTTTAGTAATTTAATGCTTTATACATTATTTTACATATTGATGAATAAAACCTAGCGCAGTACTATTAAATAAATACTTTAAAACTGACTGTAAATCTCTATGATTATTTATAACATGCTTTTGTTAAGCAACATAAATTACTTGTTCATATTAAAGCCATCAAGTTTCATTTCATTCTTCATCCTTAGGCAATCATCATATTCTGAAAATAAGAATTCTTGACATTGGCTCAGAACCCTCCTAACCTTAACTGAACCACACACCCAGGGATTTAAGTGCCACATGTAAACTGTTGATGGGACTTTCTAGATGAATGGCACTATGTACAAAGAGTGACATCCTGCTCATTCCTGAATGAATCTTTCTTTACTTCTCCATATTATAGGAATATCCCATGCCCAAAAGAATTAGTCTGAATAAGTTGTTGCATGAAGGAAATGAAAGAAGGAAACAAATAAGATGGAAAAGTAAAGTTTAAAAAAAGATAAAAAGGATACTATCTGATTTTGAACACTTTAATCTATTGTTTAAAATAATTAATATAAAAATATAGGATAGAAAATTGGAACCAAAGAAAACCGTGCTGACTCTAACAGCTTCATTAAACTTTTTCCCATACTCCTAGCTTTTATTCTCTCAAATTTCTTCCATTTTCCAATATATTTTTTATGACCTTTGAATACAGAATATATTTTTCAATGTTCTTTTCATCAAAATATTCTCCCAGGTACTATTCAGATGATCTTTGCAAAGATACATAAAAATATTAATTTCATTCTGTTTATGGTTTCTTAAAAGACACAATACTCAGAATGTTTATTTTGTTTTTACAACAACTGGGTTAATAATAAAGAAGAATATAATGATAGTTCTTATAGTGCATCAAGGGGTGTTTGTTTCTCAGTTTTACTTTAATATTCTATCCGGTTTTATTTGCTGACATTGCACAGCAAGTGATTCTATGAAGTCCAATATGTGGAAATACTCGGTAATTTCACAAACAACATCTCCATGTACCTGATTAAGTTTAACTAAAAAGGAAGCAATAAAAATATACATTGAAGAGATAAATTACAGATTTTATTTTGTTTGTTTATTCAAACTTTACTATTCTCATAGGCAAAGCTCTTTCCAACAGTCCCCGCCCAAAGACAAAATCACTGTGGGGGCAGAGACAGTTGTAACATGGTCAGAAGAGATGCCAAGAAGAGGAGGAAAGAAATCATCTAAAATAGTGAGAAGAGGTGATATGGAGAATGGAGTAGAACAATAAATTAAAAATGAAGGTCATTGGAATCTCCACTTAAACTCCTTGCAAAAGCTCTGCTTGTAGTACCCTTATTTTCAACTATTGACTTTTTGGATTCTCCTTGGTTAGTTGTACTATGAACAAACTTCTAGCACATGAATTACCATCCGTCTGCTTCTCTACACCTCCCTGCATGTATTCAGCTGCCCGTGCCACCATTTCCAACTTGTATTGAATGTCTCTGTATTCTGCATTGGTGTACCCTTCCTCTCATTTACTGAAGTAGTAAAGATTGAATTTAAGGCCTTCCTGATTTTAGACAGGTTCTTAAGTTACTAAATTATCCAAGCTTCTTAATTTGATAACTAATAAAAAGACAGATGCAATATGTTGCTGGTTTGTCTTGAACAGTAGAACAGAGGAACAAACTAGCAATCCACACTACAATCTTAAAAGTTATTCCTTCACTAGGGTTGTATATGAACCATTAAATTATGGATAGTTATGGTTACATAAGATTATTTAAATTAAGCCTTTTAAAATGTGTTCCTTGAACAGTGAAAATTATCATTCTAATTTTTAAGATCCTGCACACATGCAAAGATGGTTCTTATATAGGAATATTACTGGTTTGTATATCATAGCAGTATGTGATTTACATTCTGCTGTTGTAAAGATCACTCTCAATCCTCTGTTGACTTTATTAATTGCTTCTTTGAAATGTAAGCAGGGGTTTAATAGGTTATTATATTGCAAGGTCTTTTTCAAAGTGGTTCTGCGCTTGTTCATCTCATTTCATCTTGAATTTGTGTTTATTATTTTGGAGTTCAGTGTGTATCTCCCTCTGATTAGACTGGAATGTGTTTGGTGTTTAAAGTGTTCTAGATGATAATTGGCCTTAGCAAGACAGCATCTAAAAATAAAATCATAAAATCAAGTAAATCTCCTGCTTATTATTCAAATAAAAATGTTTTATTTTTAAAGGAGAAGCAGCCAAAAATTCTGTCATTTTTTGTTTTTCCTCCATTTGTGAACCATGATTTCAGTATTGTTCTCCTGGATGTATAATTAAAGATATTTACCTACAGTCCTTGTTTGCTCCTTAAAATCCGTTCCTTTTAGGGCAGTAATAGTGTTTGCATGCCCTGCTTTGTTGGATTTGCCACTTTTCACCTTAGTGTTTAATTTTTCAAGCAGTCTAATGTTTTCATTAAGATTGAATTTATTTTGTATTGTATAAAACTATAGGCACCGTGTTCACAACTGACTGAAACTACTCATTTTCTCTAAGTTGCTGATGACCCAACATCAGGAATGTAACCGATGATCATAATATTGTCATAAAGGATATAGTGCGATGTTTGGGACATTCCTCTATGTTGCAAGTTGCAGCATAACATAACATGAAACTCTACATAAAATGCATATTTAAGTGAATCCTTTAAAAACCCATTGCTTAAACTTTCATTTTATCCTGTTAATACAATATAGTTTCATTTATAAATGTAAATCCATAGTGTGAAATATTTTCTATTTTCCTTTCAATAAAGAAATTGTTATGTGTCTCTTGCTCTTTCATGCTTAACTTGTAAAGGAATTCACAGAGAGAAATGTAAAAGAGGAAAGATGGAATAATGATGGTCCTCATTCTACAGAGTGGCACCTAGGTGCCAGAATCATTTGGAGCATTGTTACAGAAGTGGTAACCTTAAATCTCGGGCTTCTAAGCCATTTTTTCTTTTGTGTCACTTGGTGCTGAGTTTTTAAGGGGAGGTATCACCTGTATTAGACAAAGCAAACTAGGAGGACTGTGTTTCCAGTCCAGTGCAGAAACACAGAATGGTTGGACAGATGTTTTCATGCTGCCAAATTTCTACAAAAAGCCTCCTTTCTTTCTTACTAAATAAATCATGGGGGAAGTGCTATAAATTCATTCTTGCCAAGTTGCTTTGAAAATGTACCTAATTTGTGTTTCCAGTCAGAATATAAGTGACCATCCATTCTACTGCATTATTATTAAAACTGGTCATCCTAATTTTAAAAATGCTAATATGTTATGTAAAAATAATTAAATAAACAAGAGGGAAATTAAGACTTAGAGTGTGTTAAAACCTTCCATTTGCCAGTTGTGTGGTGGTTTTTTGGTTAATTTGTCTTTGTAAAAATATTCATATAAATTCAAATACATTGTCATTTTGAATATGGGTAAAATATGCTCATAAGAATGTAAAGTAGCATGCTAAATGTCCATTAAGTGTATAGCACAGTTATAAATGGTAACCAAGAAGAAAATGTATAGAGGAATGTCACAAGTGCCCATCACTCAACTATGTAACTAAAATGAAAAATATGTCTAAAAATAACATAGGATTACTTTGGAAACAAAATATGCTGAATTTTATTATTAATCTTAATTCTTCAACCTTCCCCTTATCTGTATTCATTTCTATGTGAATTTTTCTTCACCTGAATTTTTCCCATGTGATAAATGTTTTAATGTGATGTTAGTACATGTGAACAAAGCAGAAGCTTGCAGCCTTCTCATGTCAGTGCTAATGGGAAACATGCACCTTTTCAAGAAGCCACTTTGTCTTACAAAATTAAAGATGCATGAAATATATGTGGATCTAACCTGACCTTCATAGCCAAATTCAAGCTAATGCAAGATTACCCAATTCTCAGTCTTGGCGATCTTCAGATGAGAAGAATGCTTCTCACTTTAAAACATTCAGTTTTCTGTGATTTGTTATTGGCATTACTGTGAAAATAACTGATGGATAAAAGACAGATTAACTTATAAGTTTTTAAGTGCTATGATGAAAATATGCAAAGACATTGTAGCAAAAGGGAAAGAATTCCAACTCATTCTTACATTAGAGAAGACAAAAACAAAGATTTCCCATCAGGGTTTACAAGGCAATATAGCTTTGCAGGTGAGATATTCAAAGAGCTTTCAGAAAATTATAGAAGGTGTGAAATAGCATATGAATTCCAAGAACATAAATCTTCCTGTGTCTCTAGTGTAGACTGCAAAGAGTGAATTGATATGAATTAAAAAATGAAGTGTGATGAATTGAAATTTATTTTTTATTTGCTACACTTTAATGTTTGTTTTTATTCCCTTGTAACTAAATGGCTTATCGGGCAGAAGAGCTTGATGCCCATGCTCAAAATCTCAAGAGTAACTTATTAAATATCATTAGCCCCCAAAAGGTCAAAATTAAAATTTGAAGTATGGTTTCTACCATGTTCACACTGTTTCCACAACATCAAGTTGAAAAATCATTAATCAAATCACCATATAGAGTACTAACCATATTTTATATAGATTTTTCCATTCATATAGAAAATAAATATTTTATATTCTTTTTTGGACCATATTTAGGTACTGGGAATATATTAGTGACTGAGATCAACTGATTCAGCTACAGTCTAAAATTTAGTAGCTTATATCACCAGTTTATCATCTTGTGTGATGCTGTTGGTTGGTTAGGTTCTATTGAGCCATTCTGAGGCATTTGAGAGGAACTGGAGTTATACTGACCTGCGAGTTCCATTAGGCTTCATTAGCCAGTTCAAAATGACTGCTCAAAAATGTCTTTGCCTGTTGTACACAGATGAAAGATTGAGCTTGGGGCTACTGAATCTACTGGACTTCTCTCTTCACCTTTGCATATTATCTCAGGGTCTTCCTTATTCTACCTAGTCTCTGCAAATGGTCCCTCCATGGTATCTGTCTAAGAAGGAAACCAAGAGTCTTACATAGCAGATCAGGGCCCTACAGAAGTTTAAAAGTGTGAGCTTTAAGGTCTTGTTAGAGCTGAGGCCGTATTTTTTGGTTAGGATGGGTTGATGAGTTACAGGGTTGGTCCAGGTTCCTCACAATGGGGAGCTCTACACGGCCTTGAATCTGGGAAGCTGAGATATGCTAGAGATGGGCTTTGGAGAGGAGCTATCACAATTGAGATGAAAGGTTCACTGGAAGCAAAAGAAGACCCCCTCTAGTGAGTCAGTAGCATAAGAGTCTGAAGAAAGTGCACTTTTTCTAGTCAGAGGAAAAGCAGTGTTGCAATCTACATATAGAAATAGAACAGTGTGTCCAAAGAAATACAGACCTGTGTCACTAGTGCCCTGTAAAGAATGTGACATGTTACTAAGGGAATTTGGATATTTAGGACTCGAAGGATTTTTCAGGCATTGGTAATCTTTAGGAATGTATTATAAAAGAATGAAAATTAATCTGAGTTTTGCTTTTATTTCTGTGACATAGATATATGATATTTAATTTAAAATATATATATACCTTTTTCAGTAAGTAGTCTAACAAGAAAGATGTGAAATTCATGACATTTATTAGCAGATAATTTCAATAATACAAGCGAGAACTGATCACTGTTTTATTATATGGGTGAAAATCACATAGTCTATCGCTAACAGTAATAACACAGATTGTTTG
>NW_004955443.1:13195900-13228815 GCF_000276665.1 Chinchilla lanigera | reverse complement strand
ACCTTTCCTTAAAAAGATGCAAAGCCTTCTTATAAAATTACAAAGGGTGAAAGATACACCCATGAAATGTGAAGTTCTTTAATAACATTTGTGAGATTTAGTGATATTGGTACATTATAATATAAACTACAATGTGAAGTGTTACATGTCATACTATGTTCTCTCAACCACTAAGAAAAAGGCATACTATATTTTGTTTTCCAAAATTCATCTACACATAAAACTTGTTGCTTCAACCCATTCCCCAGATGACCAAAAAGCCTTTGAATATTGAGAGCAATAGCAAGTGGGAAGAAATCTCGTTGGCTTTCACACAGTAGTGCAAGCAACTCTAACACTTGTCTTCTTAAGCAAGACAATAAAATTACCTGAACCTTCTGGGTTCATATGGAGACTGGCAAAAACAAGTAGGACAACACATAGGTTCTTAGGCTCTTGTTCTGTTAAGTCTCCCTTGTGAAGTCATAGAGATAATAAAGCCTAACTGTTGATAATAAGCACACATATAACATGTGTTATCCATCCTGAACTGTGTTATCTGCTCCACAAAACTATGAGTATTAGTATATATCAATAGAGTGCACATTTACTTTTAGGATGATCCCAAGCAGATATCAAGGAACAGGTGCATAGGGCTGGGGATTTAGCTCAGCGGCAAAGCACCTGCCTGGCAAGTGCAAGGTCGTGAGTTTGGTTCCTGGTACCAGAGAAAAACCAAAAATAAAATAAAATAAAATAAAAAAAGGAACAGGTGCATAACCTGGAAAGATGTCTCACAATTACTGTTGTCTACTTCTCCCTTACTGTCACTTTTGCCTATCCTATACCTTTGATTTAATGCAAAATTTCCTGTGAAATTTTGAATAAAACAGTTGACTAAAACAGGGAAAATCCCTTACAAGTATAACTGGAGGGTACAAATTTATTGGAGATAAGTAGAGCTCCATATGTAATATTTTATCTCTACTAAATAGAGAAAAGAATTACCCCCAGTTGACAGACTTATGGTGATACATAAAAAGAATGAGAGAATGAGTTCAAAGGAAAGAAATACAATGCCTAGTATAAAAATCAGAATTATGAAAAGACCAATATTTAAAAGTTGGTATTAAGGAGTTTGGGAGAAGAGCTACCTTAGGACTTAAATTGTGTCTTCCCCAAAAGAATGATGAGATGAAGCACTACCTCCAATATTTGTGCATACAGCTGTGTTTGAAAATAAAGTCTTTTGCAAATGGTCATATTATAATGAAGTCATTGAGTTATGTCTTAATGCAATATGATTTACATCCTTATAGAAAAGACAAATCTGAGCACACACAGAGAGAGAGAGAGAAGGGGGAGAGATAGAACATTATGTGAAGGTGAAAGTGGAGGTTGGAGAAATGCATATATAAATCAAAACATATCAGAGATCATCGCTAGAAACTAGAATAAAATGCATAAAATAAATTCATTCTCACAGCCTTTAGAACCAACTGTGCCAATGCCTGGATGTCAATTTCTAGTCTACAGAACTGTAAGAGAAGAAATTTTTGTTCTTCTGTTCATCTAGTCTTTGACATTTTGCTACAGCAACCCTAGAAAGGTAGTACAAGCTTTATAGGTATAAATCACAAAACCCATCCCTTTGTATGATGTATTTGTGACTTTATCAGTGTTCCTCAAGAGGCCAAGATGGTAGAGAAAGTTACAATTTATCATCATGACAACTTGATGTGCTTTGTGGGCGTCAATCATTTTCCCCTTTCAGCTCTAGTTATTGATCAGTGGCGTTCTCCCCAAAAATTGTCCAGACGGTGCATTGACTTATTTTACCAAGCTGCCTTGAAAGCTGCTGAATTTCTTTTCTGACAGCAAAGATCTCTACAGCCCCACAATGACAATGTGACACAGAGATGAAACTATTTTCTTGGTTTTCTTGTGTTAAAATCCCTTGTATTGTTGATGGGGCAACAGTTTATTTTCATACAAATACTTGTTAAAAAATAAATTTACTTCATTTTTCAGTCATGTCTTTATATCATCATTTCTGTGGACTTTCTATGTATATTATTAATCACCACAAAACCCAGCCTAACAGTGTCATGTAAGAGAAAAGATTATGTGCTGAAGTTCATAGAATTCTGGTTTTCAAATGTGCCATCACCAGAAGCAGTCAATGATAAAAGTCGTCATTGAAAATAATAGGCTCAATGTTGTGATCAGTTGAGAATCAGCTTGCCTGGTCAGACACTGTAGTCTCTGATTTTCCTTCTGAAATCTGGAGAATACTCACCTTGAAGAGATCATATTATTCTACTAACTGCTCTTAGCTCATTGAAGGGAAAGGTATATACCTATATTGCTTTCATGCCTATATCTTGTATTATGTGTAACTTCTTTGAAGATTACAATAGGCAATGTAGTAACCATTGTTACTCCCCTACATTCTTGTTTTGAAATTTTATACTATTGCTTTTACTGTTTATGTTTTCTTTTCTTTAAATTAAAAAAAAATGAGATCATGTTTTTCTGTTACCCCCAGAATATTCCTTTCCTACTACTCTATATCTAGGGCATAAGGATATGATTTTTGACCTACTAGTAACTTTTAAAGACAGCACAGGACATGCCACCATTACAAGCCCTGTGTCTTCTGTTCAGTATACCTTCTAGGAGTATACTGAAAGTATACATTGATTTACTAATGCTATTCATCCTCTGTTCCTTTACTTCCATTTGATCAGATCTTTCATATGTATGAGATAGGATCTTGCTATGTAGTTCAAACTGGTCCTGAACTCACTTCGTAGCCTATGCTGGCCTAAAAATCACAGCATCCTCCTGCTTCAGCCTCCCAAGTGCTGGGATTACTGGTGCACTCCACCACTCCCTGCCAATGTGTTTGTGTTCTTCATGCAGTTCCTGTGTTGAAACCCCAATGGGATGGTATTAGAGGATAGGGTCTTTAGGAGGTACAGTGGTACCTCTGTTCATGAATTTACCTCTTTCCATCATTTTGCTTGCAAAGTGAATTGGACAAGAAGCAAATCAGACTCAATGGTTAGGTTCACTGTTGACTGTATGGGGAAATTTGATTTGGGTTGCACCCAATTTGCTTTGCAACCAAATCATGAAAGGAATTAAGTTCTTGTACCGAGGCACCAGTGTAATGAGGTTTAAATGGGGCCATAATAGTAAACTTGCAATTGTGCAATTAGTGTCCTTATAAGAAAAATAAGAGAACAAAGTTCTGTGTTTCTCTGTCATATGAGGTAACAAAAAACATGGTGCTCGCAAATAAAGAAGATGGCCCTCAGTGGGCTCTGAATTGACCAGAAGCTTGATTTTAGGCTTCTAAAGCCTTCAGAACAAGAGAAATACATTTCTGTTGTTTGTGATTAGTCTGTGATACTTTTGTTGTGGAGCAGATAAAACTAACAAGAAGATACATTTAGAATATGCTTTCAATTCTAAGTTTCATCTTGTACCTACTAAACTTCAGTAAGCCTTGCCTATCTCATCACTACAACCAAGAAAAGAGCATTTTGGTAAAAGTGTCAGTTTACTACCAACAAAATAATCCTGTATTTGACATTTATAAAGAATCTACTGTTAATAAAATTTTTAAAAGAACACTGGACCATAAGAAATATACTAAGCAATTTTGCCAGGAAGAGAAACTATAGAGTGTAATATCTAAAGGAACAACTTCTGGAGCCCAGCAGTGTGGGTGAGTATGAGTTTGTAAATATGACATTACCTTTGACAAACTTCCCGTGTTTTAGTCCTCCCGTTTCTAAAATGAGAATCCAAATTATATCTATATAATAGAAAAAATGTGTTAGATGCCTCCCACCTGGGGAAGAAGTATCTAGTTCATAACTTCAGAAGTTATCAACTTATACTGGGCCCTCCAAATACTTTAAAATATCTCTAAAAGAATGTATCATAAAATTTAGCTTATGTCTTGAAAAGTGAACTTTGATGTAAGTCACTTTTTCGAGTCTACACTGAATCACTCAGTTTGAATAAAATTGTATAAAGTGCTCTCATTTTGTAGTGAAGGATAGGAAATGATAGGAGTGAGGCTGTCTCAACAGTCGATAGGGTTAACTCCGTTCCGTCACTACCAATAAAAAGACAAACAGAAAAATCCCATCTGTCCATATGACAAGTCCAAAACCAGACACCTGCGTGGCAAATATGCATAGCAGTGAGTGCCACAGATGCTCTAAATTTAGTGCAAACCATATGCTCGATGATTTACTTAAATTGGATTGGAAGGATGATCTACTATAGAAAAAGTCCACAGAGCAATTAAGGAACAACATGTTTTGCTGCTTTCATCTCATTTTCCATCTTTTAGTCCCAGATGTTACAACCACTACAGAGACATTAGTCAATTAGTTAATTTATTGTCAGATTGTTATAGGTTCATGAAGATTTTTGACCCATTTTGCTACCTTTGTTTTTGCAGCAAGATTAATTTAATTATAACTGTCTTAGGGACAAAAGGAACACAGTAGGATAGCATATGTTATATTCAAATGGCTTAGTGCTTTTCACAGATACATCAACTGTATGGGAATATGGAACCTTTAAATGTGTGCATGGGGGAGGGAGGGAATGGAAAGAGCTAGCGCATATCCTCCCCTTTTCTCTAACTGACGTGACTGGGTTCCATAGAGCCAAGGGACCTTCCAATAATGTTAGGATTTTATTCACACATTGTAATCTGCATTACTTCCCCTTTTTCTAAAATGTCATTCGTATGTTGAAAATTTAATCAGAGTAAAGTTCTAAGTTAAGCTATCAGTAGAACCTTTTCTATAAAATGGAGTTTCCTTTTTCACGAATTTTTAAAGTTAAATCCATGGCATAGGTTTCACTCTAATTTTGCTCTGGAAGCCACTTCAACCATGTTAATCCAGTGAAGCTGTTTAGGACATCAATTTCCTAATTCTAGGTTTCCTCACTGTGATCATTCTATGCGTAGGGTAGGCCATAGAGTTGTTATACTGATCAAATAGAGCAATCAACAGAGAACCGAACAGTTTTGTAGCTGACATTATATTGAGATTACCACTTTTCAGGGGCTGGGGATTTAGCTCAGTGGCACAGCAACTGCCTGGAAAGTGAAAGGACATGAGTTTGATTCCTGGTACTGGAAAAACAAACAAACAAACAAAAAAAGACTACTTTTCAAGTATGTGTTTTATTGCTCCAACTAGACTCCAATTTCTACAAGGCAAGAGAGTATGATATAGATACTATAATACTAATACAGATATTTATACTACAGATTTGAGGCCTAGTTAGCACTCATTAAACAGATTGAATTGAATGAATAGTTGCCAGGTATAAAATACACAGCTAACAATAAACAACCAGTTGTTTAAGAATGTGGAAGAAAACGTACATTAAGTCAGTGGTTCTCGAAATGCTGAATACCGTCTTCACATCGCTGCATCAGAATCACCTGGGAACTTGTTAAGAAGCCCGAAAATCCTGAATATCCATGTCTGACCTAGTGAATCAGAACGTCCAAGGGCAGAGCCAACAATCTGGTTTAACAAGCCTTCCAGCTGATCCCACTGTATGCTAAAATATGAGACTGACCCAAAATAATAATCATGTTGGAAAGAATTAGTTCTGTAATTATGAATAGACTCTCAGCAGTTGAGGGTCAACATTGTTCAATAATAACAGACACTAAATTCCCATACTTTAATGAAGGAATTGCCCTAAAATCTTTTATGAACAGAAGTCCCATAAGGTGGAGTCATAATCTTCTCTCTAGTGCATCACAGTGCAGTAGAACTTTCTGCAAAGTTAGAAGTTTTTTATATCTCTGCATTCATTCCAATCAAAATGTGAGGAGTGTGACTGAGAACACGGATTTTTAATGTTACCTAATGTTAAATAATGTTTAACATTATCTGCTATTGGAAATAATTGTAATTCAACTGGGCACAAGTGGTTAGTGGTTACCATATTAGATAGAACAGCTTCAGTGGTTCTGCCAATCATGAAGAATGTTAACGACTTCATGAAGATTTTTAGTATCTGATAAAATGGGTGAAGATTTCAAATGAGAGGAAGTACAATGAGGGGGGTTAAATCTCTGAGCATGTGGCATTTGGGTTGAGCTTTGTGGATGGGATGAATTTCAAAAGAGAAAAATGGAAGAAATTATAAGCACAGTCTTTGACATCCTATAAAAAGTGTTCTGGAATCCAAGAGGCAGAAATTGCCCAAGTTGGTTTGTGTGTAAAATACATGTTGAGAAATTGTGGAAATGAAGGATGAAAACTTCACTGCATCCAGAACATGCAAGACTGAAAAGCTTAGGCTTTACTCTCTAGTTTGTAAAAATAATGAATATTTTAATAAAAGCAATAATAGAATTTTAAGATGCTTATTTACACAGGGTACATCACGTAAGAAAGGAGAAGAGGCAGGAGGCCCAGGAAAATGTGACTTACAAGCCGCGAGGGTACTCGTTCAGGCATGTTTCAGAGTAATTAGATAACTGAGTACCTGTTATAGGTTCAGCATTTGAAGATACTCTCATTATTAATATTTAGAAAAGTATCATCTGCCTAAGCCTAAATACATGAAGTACTGACTTAATAAACTGGATGCTAGATATTCCACCAAACTCACTAAATCAAAATCTCAAACTCAGGGCCCTAATGGCCTATAAAATATTTAACAGTTTCAGTGAAACTTATATAGAGCTCAACCATTTTAGAAGTACTAGGCAAGTGATAAATAAAAAAAAAAATAGATGAATTAAGTGTATACTTTTATAAATATAGAACATTTTGTGATTTGGCTACTATATCTGCTGACACTGTGGCTTGTGTTAATTTTAACACTTTTATTTCTCTGTAGTACCATGCTCATAAAATTAATGGGTTCTGAGAACCAGCTATGTGAGCTATTAAACTTATAGGGTCATACAAGCAACATGTCACATTAACTCCATTATCTATATAACTTAGCCCAGCATCATTTTCACCTGGAGTAACCAGATAACTTTGGACACAGTTAGGTGTTAAACTCTTTAAATGATTGTATGAGCTTGACACTACATAATTAGATATAACCCCACAATGTATTTCCATTAGATTAGCGGTCTCCATTTTTGAGTACCAGGAGTCATTTTCCTATATTCCTCTTGAAATTGGGGTTATCCTTCCTTATTATGAGATGACAGATTGTGGAATACTCTTCTACACTGTTTGTTATAATACACAGGGCCCAAAATGAGAATTTGAATGCATTTTCAGATCCAAATGACCATAGCAGGATTAGTTCAGCTTACAAAATGAAAAGAAATATTTTCCAATGTTGTTACACCTTGAAATCTATCGGGTAGTCAAAAATTTGTAATGGAGAAGACTTTTTTTGTGTTCATATTCCTTGTGGCCTATTAGGGTACTAGACACAGGCATGCCATTCACCTCAGAGGAACAAGGAATAGGGAGAAAGATTCAGCCCCGGGAGCATACTGACTCTCAATGGTAGAAGGAAGTAAAATGAAAGACATTATTTCTTCCCTCTCAGACACATTACAATAACTTACTCTGCTCGCAGTCTTCGTTTGCAAGGAAAGTGACCAAACTGTGAAACATTTTACCAGTGATGAATTCTATTTCCTGCATGTTGAAGTAACTTCTGTTAATATATTGCTTTTGATATATGAAATGAGAGTAATGGACACACTTTATAAAAAAGAATGTACATTTCCACTTGGCTTGCAAAACACTTTTCCACTTACCTGCTCCCATTGATTAGGAATAAAATATTAGTATTCATTGGGGAATTCTAAACACTATAAATTTCTCTGGCCTCATAGTGTTCTAAAGATTTTTCTCCTTATAATTTAAATCTGTGTAGTAAATATTTGCATATGGCTTAAAGTATCATGGATGCTCAAAAATTCAAACTTTGCAGACAGAAAATAATATAGAGACCAAACATTTACATTCTTTATATTAAATATTTATCAAATCTTAAAGTTTGTTAGCATTTTCTATTTTTAATTATAATCATGAAAGACAAACTTTTCAGTTAATCTCTGAAAGGATAATTTACTATGTAATGACATTGTCTTTTAAAAAATAATACTTGTCAATTATTATCATCTCTAAATTCAAGTCTATAATTATGTCAATGTTATTTTATAACTCCACTTTAACAATCAGGGAAAATGTTTGTTTCCTATTATAATAATAATGGATTTATGCAACAAAATCCCATACAGACTTAGTAAATAATAAAACAAGTTGTTCATGTTCTATTATACTTTTTAAAAGGACAGTGTTCATTTCCAAACATTATTTTTCTCCTGCTTAATACTGCTAAAGCCAGAGAAGTAGAAAAATGTTCTCTCTGTTGCTCTAGCACACTACCATCTATACATACATTTTACAATGTCAAAGTTTCACATACTGTATAATCAGCCTATCCCCCTTGTATTTACTTGGGGAAAGTTGGAGCAAAATTCATATCCTACAGTGAAGTAAAGTAACAACGGTCCATTTATTTTGATCTGTAATCTCATAGCTGTTTCATATGAGCACTGCACTGAGCTCAGGTATGCCTGCAAATTACTAAATCTGCATAGGAAATGTTATGAATCTCACCTCACTACAGAACAACTAGGCATACAAGGTAATTGTTTTCTCATGCCTGAGTCACTTTTCTCAGTCCCCAACGTACTCTGGTTGAAACTGTTGATCAAGTTTCTTGCTTTTATAACCTTCACCTCACCAACTGCAGAAAGATTTCTAATCCAACTCCTGATTTTCTAACATCTTTTAAACGAGAATGTAAGATTCCAAATCTTTCAGGAATTCAGCACCTAATATACAACCCACACTCTGTAGGTAATTTGGAGACTGCTACAGGGTGGAGTAGGACTGGTAAGGTTCGGATGTGAATTACCAGAAGAAGGCCAATGTGCCATTCAGATGCTGTCAGGAGTTAGTCACAGCTGGAGATTAGAACGCCTTTGATGTTATTAAGCAAGAAAAGATAAAGAGCTATTGTTTCTGTAAAGACAAATTTGCATAAATCTCACGAGAGAATAAAAGAACAAGTGAATATAATTGAAAGCAGTGCTATATGAGTAAGCAGACTATAAAGGGAGTGTTTCACTGTGTGAGGGGAAACAGTTTTATTCAAAATTTTCGGGAAGATTCAAATGGGCTTTACGTAGGAGTAGGATTTAAACACACCGGGGAAAGATAGTACCTGAATAGACATATATTTGCTTTGCCTAAATGCTTTATAAATTGATATATATTTATATCTATATCTATATATACTAGATTATTCTTCAATCATTTATGTGCTAATGGCTGATGAGTACCACAGAGACTTGTGAAATATCTGGAGCTAGCAATGTAAGGAAGAAACTATTATCACAGAGGATTGAAAAGTAACAGCTTTTCATCCTTAAGTATTGAAGTCTTTCTTTACTAAGAAAATAAACACATATGAATGAAAAGACCCACATTTCCACTAGGGATAAATTTCTTCTAAGGAGTTCTGAAACTACTAAGACAAACAAATAGGAAATTTACAGCAAAAAGCCACACGTTTCTTTAGAATTGTAGGTTTCTACCCAAGAACAATTTGTTTCTGAGGGGAAAACATTCAGGTGAATTCTCCAACTCTGCTTACCTTGTGTTGCTTCTGTTGCTGCTTTAACATGCGCATGTTTCAAAAGCATTTCAAAAGAAATGCAGAATAACTGAAAGTGTCCTTTCTTTTTAAACCTATGGACCCTACTTGGGAGAACTGGAATTACATTTCATATCTGATTTGGAACTCAGTGCTTGAAAGCTGAGCATAATCATCCTTAACCCATTTGACTGCTTGCTTATTACTCTGAAGGGTGGGAAGAAAGGTACCTCTTTGGTTTGCTCTCCAATCCATGCTTCTTTGAAGAAGTCAGGTGAATAATCTCTATTTCAAAGAGAGATGACATTTACTTGATTTAATGGAACCTCTCTTTCAATATCTGAAATGAGAAAGTGATTAAAGCTCTGGTTGATAGGCAAGATGTATTTGAGGAATAGATAAGCATAAAGGTCAGACATTGTCAAAGAGGATTTTAACTATCTTTAATATTTAAGTATTTCATGTGAATCATGGTTTATGCATTCATAGTGTATTTTTAAGTTGGATTAAAAGGCCCTTATATTTTGTGAATTTTAAAATGGTTTCTGAAATAAAGTAAAAAATATTGGACAAAGCAGGTATATTTTTGTTGAGATTTTCACAGAGACTGGATTTATTATATTCTGAAAAGCCATATGACAACATAATGGGCACTTGACACTGCTTCAGAGGGTTCAAAATTCTGTTTGATATATTTTTAAAATGATAATTAATAAGAATTTTATGATTTAAAACTTTGATGATTTAACAGTCAGCTATATTGAAAGAATTTCTCTTAACAAATAAACAGAAAAACTGACATATATCAAAGGTTCACTAGGCATTAAATTTTTTTAAAAGATCATATATCAGTCTATTTAGTCTGTACCTACACTAGCACATGATCCACAATGCAGAACTGTGTAAGGAATGAGTGAATAACTTTATGAAACAGCATTTTATAGATGGGTCGCTGATAAAGAGAATTTAAATGGTTTGTTCATGGTCATAGTGTGTAGTGGGCTGGGGATACAGCTTAGCAGTACAGCGCCTGCCTGGCAAGTAGAAGGTGGTGAGTTTGATTCCTGGTACCAAACAATAGATAAACAAATGAAAATAAAGTGCATAGGAATGAAGCTGGGTTTCAACATAGGCTCCAAAATATTTAACTTGATGATTTGCCACAGGTTCATGCTACTAATAATAGCACATATTCCCTATTCACATAGCATTCTACCTTGTACACAATTTGTTCACTTTTAATTTACTGTTAAGAAAAATCATTGTAAGATATGTATGTAATCCTACCTGCCAATGCTCTCGAATGCACTACTTATTATTATCTACAGTTTGTAGTAAAGGTTCAGATGATTGCCCAAGTAGCTATAGTATATGGGGAATATATATGAGGTGACAGAGAAAATATATAAAAGCAAATTTGAGGGATTTTAAAGAAGTTAAACTCTTTCCTAGATCCTGACATCTTTAATTGGAAAAAGGTAATTCGTTATGACCATTCAACTACGTATGGATGGCTAAAAGCATTCCAGGCAAAAAGAACATCACGAGTAAGACAAAAAGGCAGAAGATTATAGTGAAATTATAAAAAGCTTTTTGTAGTCTACTTGCTATGACAATCATAAGACTTGCTGGATTTCTTCTATATGAAAAATAATGTCACATTTGTTGTCAGATCCCAAGGGCTGACGAGAGCCTATAGGGTTCCTCTATTAAGCTTTTATTATGCCCTTTGTAAAATCCAGTACCTTAATATTCCCATATTAAAAAAGTAATAAGACTGAAAGAAAAGCTTTACAAATTACAGTGCATATAATTTTTAATTATAAGATGCTGTATATGTTTGATGTAAAGTATTGTATTTTTTTCTTTTTTAACTATCCTTTAAAGTGATGGTAATTATTGCACATAGGATAAGAACTTTATGAATATTCAGAATAACAAAGGAAGACACTGTAGACTAAGAATCAAGAAAATGACTTAGGAATAAAAAAAACTAGAAAGATGACAAATATTTTAGAAAATATTTTAAATCATAAAATGATAATCTGAGAAAAGTAAAAAATTTCTGAAGATATCCTCTCACACCTAAACTCAAAACTGAACAAAGCTGTCTCACAGGCAGCAGTTCAGAGACCACCCTGTGTTCTGCCTGCTGCCTAAACTTCCCTCCCCCATCTCCAGATGGGCATTCCCCTTGATTCCTCACTTTTAGTTTACTTCATCTTATTCCTTCTGTAAAAACAGCTCATATTCATTCTTGAGATTATAAAATTATATCAGACATACAGGCTATTGTTTTCATCATTTACCAAACTCAAAGTCACTCCCAATCATTGCCGAAAGATTTTGGCTGGTGCACTGTGTCCTGCTCTATTTTGCGCTTGCTATATATTTGTTAAAGCCAATTTCAGTGGGTTGCGACAGGTCCAGAGGGTTAGTGAAGCATATTTCTAGGTGCCTCTGAGTGGGTTAAAGGGGCATGACTTTGGTATTATACGGCCTGTTGCACATATGTCCTGGACATCATTACCCTCTTCTGCTTCTAAACTTTCTCTGGCTGCTAGGCTCTTCTGCAGTGAGGTTCCTTCCTTGGGACTGGCCAACCATGTACTGAATCCTCTGAGACAGTGAGCCCAATTAATCTTCTTCTCCTTTACACTGTAGCTGTCAGGCATTGTTTCCCAGTGAAGGGAAAGCTGACCATATTTTTGACAATTTCAATACCCCATAGATTTTTTTTTTCTGCACTCTGGTCTCAGTTCCTTTACTTTTTCGATTCCACTTGTCCCCTATTGTATGATGATTCTTCACTTCTCAAGCTACTCTGCAGAATACATCTTTACCCATAACTGAATCCCCTCTATCAAGTTCAAGCACTCAAACATAACTTCATTCAGATAACTCCAACCAGTAGCAAGACACCAACAATTCCTGGACATCTCTGAGAATTCAGTAATTACTTTTCTTATTCCTGGCCTCCCATTCTATTTGTGCCCTTCCCATTCAACTTAAACTCCTTGCTTCACCAATATGGTGTCCTTTTATTTTATAAGCTAATTATTTTTACTTCTTCCTCACTTATCAGATAGGTACAGAAAGTATTCGATCCTGCTGAATATCTGCTGGGTTCCCATCTGCACGTGTGCATGTGCATTCCTGGTAATGTTTCTCACTTACGTTAGTACCACTCTCCTCTAGTGGACCTTATCACTCCCCGATGTCCATAGTATACTTCTCTTAGCTATCCCATAACTTATGCTGGTAGGTGATGGTTACATCTGCTGATCTCTCTGCTGCAGTATTCATAATTTCATCTTCTGTGCTCACACATAAAGTATGACCATTTTTTTTCTTATTGTTCTAAGAATATAGAGGTAAGCATGAGAAAAAAATTCCATAAACAACACAGCAGCTATTTTCCTCATCTCACTTTATTCACATGGGTTTTCTCTTCATGTCAAAAGTCTAAGGCCAGCCTATCTATTTATGAGTTAGATTTCATATTTTTTTTTAATCTTGCCCATTGTTCCATCAAAATATGTTCTCCATGTCTCAATAACATCATTCCCACTTGAACAAAATCCTGCTAAGAGTTTTTCTTCTTAAAAGTTTAACAAACAAATCCTCAGCTGAGCTTATAAAACGTAAAGCTATTGTTCTGTTGTCTCTGCTTTTTTGTTGGCAAGCGTTCTCTAAGAACTGTGTGTATGAGGTCTCCTGTCCTCCACTGTCTTAAACTCTATGCAGTCAGTTTTCTCCCTCACTGCACAGTGTTTATTTAAATCAGCAGTGACCTCAGGACTGATCCGTACAAAATATTAATTATCGCATTTATCTCACTGTCATGCCAATGTAGTTGACACAGATGAATGCTACTCCCCTTTGTGGTACCATCTTCCTTCTTTAGAAAAGAAAAAAAAAATTTAAAAACTCAAATTTCCTCCTGCCTTTTGACTGCTTTTACTTTCCACTATCCCCTTGCAGATTCTGACTAGTGTCTCTAACTGTGTAGCCCTGTAATATTTAGAGCTCAGTTCCTGGAATTCTTATGAGGTGATTAACTCTCTGACTTAGGAAACTTACAAACACTGTCATAGGAGTATAAGTACACTAAACCAAAGCCATCTTTATAGCCTCATGTAATTGTTTCTCTCTTTAATGACAATAAAATGCGCATGTTGTATGTGCAGTGTAAGGGTAGTCAATGGAGAGTGGTAGATACAATTAATTTCTCTTATTGAAGTAGTTTAACACACATTCTGGAAAGAAAGGAACTAATTTCTTCTTGATAAGTTTCCTTGAAAACCATCAAGTGGCAATAACAAGAAACTGGGAGAAAAAATTAGCAAAACCTTAGACTTAGTGTTGGCTATTGATGGTTATTCTGGGTCATGGATATTCTTTGAGATTCTTTATCAGTAAAACACGGCTACAGGATAATGTGCTGCATTTTTTTTCCAGTGATGAAGCCAGTTTGGCTTTTATTCAGGTCCTAGAAATGAATGATCTTTTCTTCTTGCTACTCAAAGGCAATCATTTCACCTGCACTCTTGAAGCTGTCTTTCTTTTACCTCTAGATCTTGCACCATCATTCATTTTCTTTTCTCTTAGAATTCCCAAAAGGCTTCTTTTCATTGGTTCTTGTTGCTCAAGACTTTCCAGTCTCAAAGAAATTCATACAGGGCATCTTCAGTAAGACACACATATTAGTTCCTCAACTTCAATAAGCTGCAAATCTATTCATATATTATGCATTAAATATAATACACTATAATAAATGCCTTTTCAGTGCTCAGCATTGTTCCTTAGCCAGTCACCCGATATAGAAATCCACAGATGAGCCTAGACTTCACTATCTCCCACATTAATCACATCTAATTATTTATCAAGTATACTTATGATAGCTCCTAATTATTTTCTTGAATTTTATCCTTGCTTTTCTTCTTAATGTTGACTACTTTAATTCAAGACTTGATTATCTATTTCCCAGAACATAGTAAAGGTTCTTTCTGATCTTGCCAATTGACAAAACTATTTTTTAGTATACTTTGTGAAATCTGACAATATCAGTTTGCTGCAAAAATAATTGTTACTCTTCATTTTGAAGTATTTCTCCAAAATTTTCAGTATTATACTCCTAATAAGCAAAGAGTGGCATGCTATGTACTTGAAAGTGTCTGCATTTTACTTGCTAATACCTCTGTATTTCCTGAGGTTAAGAAAAATTAATATCTTGCAATGTGCTTAAAGGGAAATTTCTCTTCATAACCACATTTCAGTTTCCTATTTGTGAATATAATGGCTCTATAAACTGAATGCTTGTTGGTAGAAAAATAAAAGCACTCTATTTTTTCCCTTGAGGATGGTGTATATTGTCAGATGTTCAGAAAGGACTTAATAAATATTAGTTTAGAAAATGAGCAAAAAGAAAATACACTGAGTAGTCCAATGCTAAAATTTTAGAATAAAATCACATATTCAGGTATTGTCTCAGATGAAATCATAATTTTTTTTTTACTTTTGACTACTTCTACCTACCAGGAGAGTGGCAATTATCAAGAAGGGGATCTCTTTTAGTCTCCGTCTTTGCTTATATATTGCCTATATTTTTGGTTTTCTTGTTTGTGTCATAGTGTATATGCACCTTTTTAGCATACTCTGAGTAATACCAAGTAAAATGATTTGGTAGATATATTTCCTAGTTCTAGGATATATAATTTTACTACCTTTTAGTGTAATAAAATGTAGTTAGTGTTAATTTCCAACCTGATTGGTTCAGGAGAATCCTTGACAGTTGAGAGGATGATGGGGAGCTATACTCATTAGTTCATTAATCTGTTCCTCTTTGTAGATGGACTGCTTACCTGAGTGTTGTGGGTTTTCATGAGCTGGATTAGGTATCCACTAGTCTCTCAGTAAATTAACATGATTTTGCACAGAAGGAAAATTGATTGAAAGAAATACTTGAGGAGTTATCTTTCCTGAGTGTATCTTTTTGTATAATTGTGACTATCTGAATCAATTTTTAGTTATATGTATTTTAAAACATAAATTAATAAGACAGAAGAGAAAAATTGAATATAAAAGAAAATTGATTTATAAACAAATAAGACTGATACTTTAAACATAAAGACTTTCAAAAAACATGAACAAAGGTCTGGGCTGTGGAGGCACATGCCTGTAATCCCAATAATCCCAGCACTCTGAAGACTGAGGGTGGAGGATCTCTGTGAGTTTGAGGTCAGCCTGGGTTGAATAATGAATTTAAGAATGAATCACTTTGCTAAATACTTTTAAACTAAAGAGAATTAGAGCAACCCACAAGCTTGATCTTTTCTTAGTAAGAAGGAACATAGAAGCTTTGAGACCATTTTATGAACTGGAGAATCTATCAAATACATAAACTTCATATTGAACAAATAACAGTATTTCTTAATTTTGAACATTTATATATACACTTTGTGTGTGTGTGGTGTGAGAGAGAGAGAGACAGAGACAGGGAGAGACAGAGACAGAAAGAAAGAGATAGAGACAACAGACAGACAGACAGACAGAGCTTTTTATCTGTGACCAAACATCTGAAGAAAAAACAATGGAGGAACAATTCATTTTGCGTCAGTATTCCAGACATTTCAGTCCATACTTGGCTGACTTTTCTCTTTCTGAGTCTACAGTGAGGTAGGAAGGACACGGTGGCAAAAAGGTGTGGCAGAACGATTCTTCTCGCCTTACGGTGGCCACAAACATACAGCAGTGGGAAGAGAGAACAGAAGGTGCTGCAGAGAAAAACAGTCCCCAAGGACATTTCTTTAGTTGCCTACTTCCTCCAGCTAGGATTCTCGTGGTACAGTGTAAAGTCAGCTCCCAGCAGTGCCATCAAATGAGGACTCTGTCAGTGAATTAAACCGTGTGATGAAATTAGAGCCTTCATGATCCAAGCAACTCCCCAAAGTCCTCCAGTTGGCGACCAAACTTCTGGGCTTTTTCAGGGATGTTTTGAATCTCAACCATAACAATTTGTGCTCTTGTGTCTGTGCATACATCCTGTGGTCACTAAATAGGCCTAGGAGCAATGATATGCCAGTTGATATCAGTGGACCTGGTGCCACTGATGTTTTATCTCTGTATTAATTATTTCAGCATTATGGATTCATCTCAGTGATCCTTATATTCCTCTTCTATCACATTTCTGTAGCTCATTCTCACACTTAACTAAAGCTCACTGCATGATCATGTGATACCAGAAAAGAATATGGGATTTCCAACCATAGCCCATAAAATACATTCTTGTTTCTGTCTTCATCTGTTCACTCTGAAGGAAGCCAGCCACATTAGTATTAGAACATTCAAACCATTTTGAAGAAATACCCATCCTGGTGAGCTATGAAGCCTCTTACAAACAAGATTCCTGTGCATGATCCAAGTATATATTGGAGCCCCAGTGAGGACTTCAAATCACTATAAACCAGTGATCCTCTGACTAAGAAAATTCAAGAAAAGTCCTAGCTGGAAATGTTCAGCCAAGAATTTCTGGATTCCTAAATGCAACAAAAGCAAGAGATAAGTCATATTTAATGTAGTGGATTGACAACTGGTGATCAACTTTTAAATCCCAGCTGAACCAAATAAGTGTGGTGCTGGGTGTAGGAGGCCCACATGAGGACTGGTGCCAGCAGCATAAGAGGCAGAAGACCTGGAGAGGAAGAAGTGAGGCTGTTGGGAACTGAAAGTCTGTTGGGAGCTGGGAGAAGCTGTAAGGAGCTGTTGGTTCTCTTAGAGGAACTTGTCATGCTGGCTTTCCTGATGAACTTGGCTGTTTCCATCCTTCGAGGAGCTGAGGACCTCATTGGCACTGAGAGTGGCTTTCTGGCGTTCATTCTGGGGAAGCTCTGGTCCTCACTTTGAGCATCGTTTCCTGGCTCCAGAGGGGAAGATGGTGCACTGCTGGTCTCCTGAAGAAGCTTGCTGCATTGGCTTCCTTGATGGGAACTCAGCCTCTTCATCATCAGAGGAGCTCAGGACTTCACTGTTGCTGAGGATGGCTGTGGTACCTTTCAGGGGAGCTCCGGTTCTTCTGAGTGTCACTTCCTGGCTCCATTGCAGATCCCTCATCCTGCTAGAACAGATTCTTCATCCCGCTGGCACAGACTTCCTAGATCTAACCACTGACCATTGGGCCTTCCCAGTGAAGCAAGCCTTCATGAAACAAGCCTCCATGAAACAAGCCTTCATGAGATATTGTTAGGGGCTCTAAGCCTGCAGGTGGACTCGTGAGAGGTATTGTTATGAGCTCTAGGTCCTCAGATGGACTCATGCAGGACATTTCCTTGGGATCCAGGCCCCCAATTAGTTTCCTTGGTCTTAGTGTGTGAACAGATTTTCTGTACGCTTTTGTATATCATTCTTTGACTATTATAAATAATCTTAAAAATATGTGTCCTGTATTGTATTGTTCCTCTTGCAAATAAGCCCAAACTAACACATTTAACTTTAAGTAAATGCATTTAGAGGAAAATAGGAAGAAATATATTTTTAATATGGCTGAAAAATACTATCAGCTAGTAAAATAGCAAGAATACATGGAAAGTCATTGATTTCAAGTATGGGCAAAAAAAGTGTAAGACTAACACAACTACTGCATGGAAAAGTGAGGAATTATTTAGAACTAAGGAGGGGGATCGTTTCAGATGCTGCAGAAGTGCATTTATCTATTTCTATTGTTCATAGCACAGCTCACACCAACTCCTGCAATTAATATAATCATTATTTACTGCAAACAAGTACTAATAAAAAAAAACTTGAAAAAAGAAATGAGTTTTATCTTAGTTCAGTTTTGAGGTCAAGGCTGACACGTTACACTCTGTGATGAACTTTTCTCTTACTGAGCTCTGAGGTGGTGCAGTGTATCATGTTGGGAGACAAGTAGGATGGCTGCATGTGTGTATGTGTGTGTGTGTGTGTGTGTATGTGCATCTGCATTCTATGGTATCTCTCTCTCTTTTTTTTTTTTTTCCACTACCGGGAATTGAACTCACAACCTTGTGCTTGCCAGGCAGGCACTGTGCCGCTGAGCTGGATCTCCAGCCCTTATGGTATCTTTTTCTCTCTTCTTATAAAGCCCTAAATGTTCCCCACATCAAATAAATACAATTGGATTTTTTACACTTTCTAAATATTTCATACTGATCCTAGCACACAGAAGGATGAAGCAAGAAGATCTCCAAGAATTGAAGGCCTGCCTGATCTACATAGTGAATTCAAAGCCTGCCTGAATTACATAGTAAGACCCGGTCTCTAAAAATCAATGAATAAATGAATGAATGAATCTATCAATCAATCATTATAAGGATCAAACTCCAATGTCATCTTCACAGCAAATCAATTTCAAGGAGTCATCTTGACAGGGTTCAACTAGCCAAACTGGTTCACTTTAACATCTAAATCTATAAAGATGTTCAGACTGTCATCAAATGAAGAATTCATGAATTCATTTGTGGAACATAATGCATGCCGACATATATATATGTATACATGAATATATAAGTAAAAGAAATAATAAATAACCAGTGAGGAAAATTCTTAATTCCAGCAAAATATCAGTTGGTAAATATAGTTGAAATAAGATAGTTAGATAATTTCCTTTATAGCAAACATTAAAAACTGATTCTGTTAAAATCGTCAATACATGATTAATGAAGAGAAACAGGACCTTTGATAAGGAATTGGATATTTACACAGTCTCAAAGGATCTGTCCTCAAATTAGATAGTAATTAAAAAAAGGAAGAGTAGTAATTATGAAGTGGATAAATTGACAATACTTTAAATAACAGATCAAAATTAACATCACCAAAAAATTGCAAAAGAACATCATAGGCTCCATTTTGATTCTCTGAGAATGACAAAGCATCCCTTAAGAACTATGCCAGCCCAAAATGCATAACCTGAATCTAATCATACGGAAACATCAGACAAATCTAAACTGAGGGATAGTCTATAAAATATCCGGCTTGTGTTCCTCAAGAAATATCAATGTCATGAAAGTCAAAGAAAGGTTGACAAAGAGTCACAGATTAAAGGAGACTAAAGAGACATGCCAACTTTATTTATTACCTAACTGGATGGGAGCCTGTTCTGAAAATCATTTTATGAAGGACATTGTTGATACCCTTTAGTAAACTGGACTAAATATTGTATATTATAATTGACTATAATATTGCTTTTAAATTTCATGAAATTGTTAATGTTATTATAGTTACATAATGCAATATTCTTGTTATTAGTAAATGCAAGCTAAAACATTAAAAGTGTAAAAGTGTAAAGTGTTTTGAGGCCTGAAACCTACTCTCATATATTAAAAGCATATCACACACACACACACACACATGAAAGTGTTCACAAAGGTAATGAACATCATAGTACAACTGTACAATTAGTACAACTATGTGAGTGACTAATTCTTGAAATCATTCCAAAGTTGGAAATTATTTCAAAATACAGAGACAAATTGATCACTCAGTAGTTTCAGTTGTGTTAAAATGACACAAGATTCTTGTAGAAATTTTCATTCTTTTGTCATTTTATTTCAAATCCATATCCTTGCTTTAAGATTAGAGAAAATGGTTAAAATATTAGAATCAAAAAGTAATTCAGTTACTGTCAGTCAGATCATCAGCTTCATTAGGAGGAGAATTACTAATGCTTTCTAGGAAGCAGATCGAGTCACGTGTGTGCAGGAGCAGGGAGAGGATCGGGAAACTGTAGAAAAGACATTTATCTTGGAGCACAGAGGACTTCAAGAGGAATTCCAGATTTATCTAGGAATTAGTAAACAAGTTAGAATTTTGTCTCTCTTTCTATTGTTTTTGAATTATTTGCAAGAGTTGGCCATTATGTTAGCACTATGAATTTCAAGGAAACATGTATAAAAATTAAAAAGTGTGATTCTAACTGAATCTAATGACATACACTCAGTCTTCAATTCCACTTAAAAACTCCAGTTCCTTATTTTTCAGGAAATTCAAGTTTCCATCTTCTCAGCTGAGCTGTACCTCTGACATTGCTCTGAATTGTTGTGGATGGAATGGAGGGAGTGGAATCAAATAGGCAAACCTGAAAGAGGTAACACTGACATTCTCTCCTTATCAGCCTTGGTTTAGATCAGCATCTGTTTTCAATTCCTCAGGCTTTAGTCTCATATCACACACTTCTGAGTTGCCACTGTCTTTTGTACTCCCACAAACCTTCCTGACAGCCACATTACTTTAAGAATGTCGGCCAATTATTTTTTAGAGACTCTACCAAGTCTGTGAGGTAACTCTTTCTCTTCGCTGGACTACTTCAGTTCTACTGTCTCACCTGCAGCCTTTCCTAATTAATTTAGCGGTACAGGTATTTTGTAATATTACTCATGGCCCACACATCATCATAGTTTGGACGAGTGGGTTTCTTAGACACTGTTGAAAGAACGTATTTTTCTTATATTGTACCTAAATCTTCTCTGCCGATATACTGAAGAGATGTGAAAGCTTTCCTTTGGTACATAGTGTTGTTACCTGTTCATGCCTCTGCAACGTAATCTTGCGTTTTCATTATTTTATTCTTTACATGTTTGTGGTGCATAACATTCACATTTCTTATGTGTCACTGGCACATGTGCAAAAAACATCTCAGTTCCCTTTTATCACCTTCCTCCCTCCTCTCTCCCCATCCTCCCATCAGTTGGTCCCCTCACAGTTTGACAGATCCATCTCCCTGCATCTTATTAGGTTTGCTTTATTATTTATTTATGTCTTGGGTTTCTCATATAAGAAGAAGCATGCAATATGTAAGCCTCTCTGCCTGATTTATTTCACTTAACATTATGAGTTCAAGGTGCATCGATTTTTCTACACATGACTCCAGTTTATCTTTATAGCAGAGTAGTACTCCACTGTGTGTGAACACCAGTTTCTTTATCCTTTTGTCTGTTGGATTGCTACATATAGTCTGCTTCCATGGTTTAGCTATTATGAATTGTGCAATATTATCCCGCAAAAGATTTGCCTAGATTAAGTCCTTTTGGTTGACAGCGTATTATATATTCAACATATGCTTTCTCCATTCTGAATGCAGCACACACACATACAAATACACACACACACACAAAGACACATATACATACACAGAAACAGGCACATTTTTTAAAGCATAAAGAATGCATTGAGTCAGAAACAAACGCATTTTTATTCTCAAAATAATAAGTAACTCTCAAAAATGTACAGTCACCTAATTAATCTCCCAGGTTTTTAAATTTTACAAAAACCATTGATATACTCAATGTTGTTTCAGGTCTGTCTTGTGTGAAGTTTTGTATCTCCCCTTTCCTAGAGAAAACAAAATTTCTACCAACTAGAAATGAACTAGAGAAGAAATTAAGGAAGTACTAGAAACGTATCATTAAAAATCGCAAGAAAATTGTTTTAGTTTTGGCAAATTCATCTCATTTCTCCACTTGTAGCATCATTTCTATTTGATGTATCAGTGTTTTTGGAATTGCTACTTTGAGCTAGGCAATATACAGGTGCAGTGGAATGGATAAACCATTGTTTCTGGCAACTTGATATCCATAGCAAATATACAAGAAAGATGTGTTCCCATGTATTTACTTCCCAGTCTCAAAGATGGAACTTGAAGCAGTCAACTTGAGGAGTACAAGTAAGGTTCACCAAAGGAGTAACTTGCAGGGGAATTCTGATACTGTGGCAATTAGGCCAGACTGCTACAGCAACCACTGCACCCTAAACAGGGTTTATGCATTCTGGAAGCTTCTTCTAATCGGTAAGATATATGACTTCTGAGCTGTTTAATCAACCTACCTCTGAGCACTACTGAACAGCAGTGAGAGAAACACAGTCACCAGAGATACAGTCCTTTAATATAGCTAGGCTGGCAGTATTGAAACAATATTCATTATAGCACAATTCTACTGAGCTGCACATGTGCAGAAAATAGAAGACAGCAGGAGACGCAACTGCTGCTGTAAAGTGAGCCGAAATGGGGGTAATCACAAGCAGAGAGGGCAGCGGAAACATGTTAGAGATTCACAGAAGCACAGCCTTGAGCAATGTGGCATAACTGAATACACGAGAAGGCGCACGCTGCTGAAAGAATCAAAGAAGCTTGCTCTTAAAGAATCTATTTCTGATGACGCAGGACACAGCGTTTTGTTCCTATGGGCAGCACTATTCATGTCCTGTTTCAGTAAGAAAGATTAGTATTAAGAACAAACCCTGTTGGAAATTATGTGTGCTATTGTGTTTGAGTTGTATTACAGCTATTTTTACTTTTTTTGCCCTAGCTAAATTGGTAATTATTTTGCTTGGCACATTGAAAATATAATTATATTAAATTCTCAAAAGCTCTGGCTTCAGGGCAGAGCAGAGGGTATACTTACACATACACAATAGTCCTAGAAATATGATTAAGTAATTATTATCATCACATTGTTACAATTTGTCTTGCAAATCAGGAAGGGACCTAACAGCGAAGAGGGTGGAAGTGAGAGATTAATTTTGCTTATATAGAGCAGCATAACAACAAAGTAATGAACCTGTTTTTGGAGGGTGGTTTATGGAAATAATTCTCATTATTTTAGGCATGCTTGTTTACTCATTCAAACATTCAACAAGTATTTACCCAGGGTTGTATGCCTACACTGTGTTGCTCACCCTTGGAGACAAGTGAAATTGACAGAGACTATTGGCATGCATGGTAGGAGCTTTTGCTTTTCCTTCCAGATTTCAGCTCGAGGTAGGGGAAGGGAGTACATTCATTTCCATGCAGACCATGTTCCTCACTCCGTATAACAAGAAGTACTTAGCTCTCACAGACTAAAATTCTGGCAAACATCCACTGAACCTTCGAACAACTTCCAGAATTACAATGACTTTAGATACAGAGTGAATAGTACATCATTATGATGAAAGCTCTTTTTCATTTCTTTTCCCATGCCCATAAAAAAATTTTGTGATGAAGGTGAACTAAGTGGTTGGAAATAAAAGAAAATGTAATGGAATTACACAGCGAGTAAATAATTAGAAAGGATAATTTAATTTAAAAAGATTACAATGGTGCACAAAAGATTTTCAAGGTCAATTCTTTAGATAGTTTATTTCCAGTGTATTTTTTTTAAACAGATTCAATTGAGGTCTTTTAAAATTTTGCAACTTGGCTTTCTTTATTCTTGAAAGAATTAATGAGTTACAATTTAATTGAACTACCTGGAAAGCTAGTGAATTTGATGATAAACTTACACAGACAATTACTCCGTTTATGTTAGCTGAATGCCATTCACCTCAGTGATAATTTTATGCATCTTCTTGGTTCCTTTTGTTGTACAGTTATTGCTTCAATGGAAACATTTACCAATTTCCCCTGAAGAGTGGAATTCTCAAAGAGAAGAAAACAAGGAAATTTATGTTTTCTTACTGAGTGACTTTGTTTGCAACCTCTTTGAATTAGCTACAAAGCCCAGCACTTGCACATTCTTTTAATAAGAGGGATATTTTCATTTTCTAATAAAAACTTCTTTCCATTTCAGTACAAGGGCCAACTTTTCAGATTCTGCAGAGATCAAAGTTCCAGACTATAAATCACTGTTTGTTTTTTTTCTCTTTCAAAGTTAGTTTTCATAGCCTGTAGATTTTATTAGTCAGTCTATGGTGGACAGGTTTTGTGGTTAAACCAAAGGAATATAATTGCTTAGAAAACCTTAAAATGCTACTGAGGCAAAATAGCATTTTAGGTTGAACTGACTCATTGTATATTTTCACATTTCCCTTATTAATTATGTACTTGTGCATAAGGAAGTAAAACTCTTTCTGATTTCCTTCCACAAAGCTATATGGAACAACTATGTTTTAAAATGTAATATTTAGAGTAAAAAACATCATTCTGTTAAACACTTCTTCTTGGGGTTCATGTTTATGTCACCTGAAAGAGATTTCAATCCTTGGAAGCCAATAATAAGATGAATGCTGTCAGCCTTATTAAATTTGGCAAGTCTCTTTTCTTCTTTGTGGAACACTTTCTGGTTGAAATCAAACTCATGAGAATAGGGATTATGCTTTAGGTGACTGCAGTAGTAAATATTTGTACTGGAAAGCTGTTATCCTGTGTTACTTCATTCCTAAAGAGAAAACCAAATTTGATTTATCATCACAATTTTGAAAAAACTCTGAGAATAAGGTTATATTCACAGTTTTCTTTCTCTTTCTCAGTAAGCAAAGAGTAAATACTTCAGTATTTTGAAATGTGTACACTTTCTGGAGCTCTTATGATTTCATTTAATTATGCTTATAATTGGGCAATTTTTCCACTACAAGGACATTTTGAGTGTATATATGTTAACATTCAAGATTCCAAATAATTAAACCTTGATCAAGATAATTTTCCATACCTTCATAATCAATGATAATCACTCTCCTTGTTAATGATATTCTCAACTTTTTAATATTTCAGACACAAGCAAAATAATATTTTCCTCAATATAGGTAACAAATAACTTTTCACTTTTATCAAATACTAATAAATAATGTAATTTCCTTTTACTTTGCCTCAGTCTGTTTGTTTTTAAACAAAAAGTCACTTATTTTGACTTCTGGTTAGGGTTTTGCACATTCATATTAATTTCCAACGTGTACCTCATAAGGGAATGCAATATACTGAAAATATTTTACAATTCTGACCAGAATAAGAGGTTTCTCAGAAAATTAATTATTCTTTTTTCATGTTTTCCTGAAGCAATGTTAATCTTTGCTCTAAATGTGCTTACTTTACTTTCTTTCATTATTCTAGCCATTATTTAGACTCTGGACACAGTTTCCTAAAGCACTGCCTGGCCCTCCCTTCCACGGCACCTGCACTTTTCAGACACTATAGTTCTTACATGCTGCTAGTGGCAGTGTCAATTTTCTCCATAACTGTCTATCAAAACCAAAGCTGGACATTAGTCTGGCATTTTACCTGAGGCTGTGGCAAATTCTTTTTCTTTAATGTGCAAATGGTCAAATCACACAATACATTGCTTTGTAAGAACCCCATGACTTAGTACAGCATTTTTCTCTGCCTGGAAGTATCTATTATTCGCTTTCATCTATCAGAATTATTTCAGTTCCGTAAGACCATGCAAAAATACAATCTATTGCAGATTTTTATCTTCCATGAAGTTGCTCAGATTACCAGATGTATCATTTTTTTTTTTTTCTTTTTATCTCGATATGCAGTTCAGGCTGGTCTTGAGTCCACTTTGTAGCCCACGCTGGCCTTGAACTTGCAAGGAACCTCCTGCCTCAGCCTCCTGAGTGCTTGGATTACAAGGGTGTGCCACCACATCTGGCCAGATGTAACATTTTGTTTTGAAAGACTATCATTTTTTATTGTTTTTGTGTTGTTTTGTTTTTGTCCATGTTGTTGCTGTTATTGTTTTTTATTCTCTTTAAAATAAAAAATACAATGTATATATTTTCCCCAAATTATCTTTCTCCTACTGTATTTTAACCCAATATTTTGTAAATGACACATGAAATTTAGTGCATTCTAATTTTTATAGTCTAAATATCTATTAGAATTCCCTTTTTTAATTAGAAGTTTTCATTAACTTCTTTATTTTTAGTATCTTTCTATTTTCTACTATATGAGTAGTACTTTTGAAACAATATTTCTGAAACAATTATTTATTCTCTGGAAATCATTTAATAAATTATTAACTAAGTGTTAGTGAAGTACCTGTTAATATAAGAAGTAATCATAACAATGCTAACATTGTGTAAAATGGTAATTAGCTAATTGTTATGGTTTGTGTGTGTGTGTCCCCTCATAGCCTCCTGTGGTCATGGGACAGGCTTTTAGAGTTTGATTGATTTTGGGTGTGAGAGCTACATCTGCCCTGGGGTAGACAGTTTGCATATGTAAGGGACAGGAAGAGGCTGCTTGCAGCCATTCCTCCCTTGTGTGCTTGTTGCTTTTGCTGTGTTCTGCTGCCATGAGCTGTAGCTCTCTGCCATGTGCCACTCTGCCTTGTAACCTGCCGAGTATGGACTAAAACCTCCACAAACTGTAAGTGAAATAAACCTTTCCTTCCTTAATTTTGGGTGTCAGGTATTTTGTACCAGCAATGGGAGAAAAGTAACCAAGACACTAATACATTGGAGCTATTATTTGGTCTCAGGTGTTTTTCTTTGTATGTAATGACTCATGTTTTATCTAAAATAAACAAACATCAAGTTCTTGTCTTATGGATGAGAATATTAAATGACTATTTTGAGGTGCACAGAAATAAATCTAAGAGAGGTAGTATTTAATTCATATTTATGTGATGACCATGACAGTGCCTTTAACTATTACCCAGGAAAAAATAGTATTGTAAAACTCATTTTAAAAAGTACTGCAAAAGGATATATTAACATACACTTAAATAGAATGTATAAATAATTATTCAAGTATTGTATATGTATGATATTGTAGAGGATAAAAAACCAATTTAAATACACATGATCAAAAGTTTCCATGGAGCAGAAGTGTATTTGAATGGACTTAGAAAAATCAAGTTTATACGTGGATAGGAATGCAATCACTTGAATCAGTGAGCGAGTTTCACTGTTATCCACTAAGCTAGGAGCACTATAAATAACAGAAGACAAAGCCTGTCTGTGAACAATGACATATCCCATTTTAGATGATTCATTAGTCTAGCATGAATATGGAAAGATTATTTATCTCCAGTAAAATAATAAATATGTTGCACACATATCCACTTTAGGTAAGATTCAAAGATATTTGTTTCAAGTATTTCCATTGTAAGGTTTCAAATTGTACCATAGGAAGCTTAGCAGTATGTTTATTCCGAGTTCAACTAGGAAAGACCTCTGAGGCTGGAATCTGTCCTGCAAAATAAAATATCTCACTGTGTGGCTTAAACAGTATACAATTATTTTCACAAAGTCTGAAGGCTAAAGGCCCCAAATCATGTGCTATCATCGTTGGTTTCTGGTAAGGCCTTCAGGGTCGAGATTAAAGATTTGCATCATTTTCTCTCTGTATCCTCATAAGGTTTTTCCCAGTGCCTGAAGAAACAGGGAGTATGTTCTGGTGTCTCTTTCTCTTCTTAAGATGATAATATTCCTATCAGATTGGGATGTATCCTTATTAACATAATCTAATCTATACAAGTGTATTTGTCTAATGCTTCCTCTGTAGAGAGAACACAGCTTTAAAAAATGCTCATTTCTGATGATATCTTTACACTTACATTTTGAAGAAGAATGATAAAAACACTTTCACACCAGAAATTAAATTATTTTATTGAGTCTACAGATTTGAGGCAAAGACTCATAATCAAAGTTTAAAAAAAATAAAAATGTGAAAGCCTCAGATTAAATAATACATTACTGTTTAGAGTCAAAGATTTAGTAAAAGCAAATCTATCTGTGCTTTTCACATTCAGAAACCAAGAATTAAAGCCTGGCAAATATCAGTGGATACATATATGTTATCTGAATATTTGAGTAAGACTACTTAAATTGTTCTTGTTGAAAATTTCAGAATTACATTCAGATTTCTTATTGTTCTTGGTGCTTGTTTAACTAAACCTTGTAGATACTCTAAATGCTAAAAATAAATTAAAATAATCTCCATGCAACTATAAAATATGAAAATTTTTGTCACCAAGTAACTTTAAGAACCGTAGTGAATTTTTCTTTTTCCTCGCCACAAATAACAATTAATTGCTAAGTGTAAAATAGAATTCTAATGTGAATATGTATCTCAGTTGTAGTATCTTTATAATCCTATTCTCTTAGTCAATAAACAATCTCAACTTTGACCAAAGGATATATTTTTATATGTATTTTTAAAAATTAATTTATCTTAATTCAAACATTCCCTTTTGCAATACTTAGTGATATTTGTAAAATAAATGGAATTAGCAAGAAATGAAGTATTTAAATTAAGCTGATTAGTTTTCCTTCTGAGTTCCATGTCTGATTTAATCTTATTTCACTTTATCAAAACAAAAGATAAAAGCAGTATAACATTGTGAGGACCTTAATTTGATGCTGATTTATAGTGACATTTTATCAATACATTTTTCTTTTCCTTTCTTTTCTTATTAAGCCATTATTTTAGTTGTGTTCTTTGTTTCATGATTAATTATAGTTACTAGTTTTAGGATTGCTTCTCTGCTAACAAAAAATAAGAATAAAATTAAAAAGCTTAAACCCTATCAACCTGGCAACATCTGACTAAAATCACACTGAATCTAAGGAGAGTTTTGCCTTAACAATTTTCTTTTGTAAGAGGGAACTAGTAGTAATAAAAACACAATGAAAAGACAGTGTTTTGTCTTCATAAGTGGAAAAAATACTTTTTAAGCTTTTGTATTCTAATTTTCTATTTCCTCTCGACATGGTTTGTACATTATATAGAATCTATTTCATTTGGGAATTCTGTATATGCACTCATATCTCTTAAAACATATAAAATGATAGATATCTTTGTATAAGTATGGCATATATTTATATATGTTTATATATAACTGTATTTATATACATAATATATACATATAGTAAAAAGTGAGAATTTTCTAATTTTCTCAGTGTATTGACTACAATTAAAGTCTTAAATCTAAAAAGGAGATATCATATGAGAAATAAGTAACAAATTGAACCTTATTCAAATTAATAACATTTATTCATCAAAAGATACTATTAAGAATGTGAAATATTCAAGTCAGAGTGTAAGGAAGACATTTGTTATAGGAGAGGTCTACAAAAGATGTGTATCTAAATTATAAAGAAAACTTCAAAAGAATAAAATTACCCATGACTGTTTTAATGTATAATTATGTCTGGAATGCACACTAACATATACAAATATGTGAAACAAATGAAGATTCCTATGTTGAGCTTATTTATCAGATAAATGTAAATTAAAACTTTGATTTAAAATATTTTTTCAAGTTTCATTTTTTCCTTAGTGCATATTATAAATATATATTGTAAATATATAACAATTACATTGAATATAGGAAGTTGGTACAGGAAAATAATTTGTCTCAATTCTTTTTTCTCCCCTTGCCCTGGCCTTCTTCCCCCTCCATCCATCTCTTGGTCCTTTCCCCATTTGTGATTCCCTAGTTCCTATCTTTAACCATAGAAAGTAAAGATATCATATTGCAGTGATACATTCATATGATGTTTATAGCAAGACAATAGCTAAATCTGGAAAGTGGCCTATATGTCCACCCACAAGTGAATGGATAAAGAAAAGATGGCATAGAATGAAATACACCTCTGCCATAAGAAGGGTAACTTGAGTCATTTGTAGGAAAATGGATACACTGTGAAAGCATAATGTTAAATGAAATCAGATACATAAGTTTAAACTAAATCTTTTTCATAAATAAGGTTGAATGGATAATCAGATGATGTTGCACATATATCAGAATGACTAAAGTTAAATACCAAAACTGTAAATTTTTGGCAAACACATTGAGCAAGTGAAAATTTTACATTATTTGTAACAGTTAAAATTGATACAACGTTTTGGAAAATCTTTGGCTTTATTAAATGAAATTAATTGAACATGTCAAAGGCCCATTCGGAAGTTCCACTCCTGATTTATTCCCATGAAAAAACAATGCCTAGGTAACCCCAAACATGTACAAAATATTGACAGTTATCTCAAGTGAGAAACAATTTAAATGTCTTCAAATAGATAAAAACTAAACAAACTTGTTCATTTGTGTAGTGAATTGAATAGCAAAAAGAATTTCAGACATATACAACAAAATAGATGAAAGTCATGGATGTGAGGCTAAGAAAAACAGAGTAAGATACAAAAAAAGTAGAATCTGTACAATTTTATTTTTATCAGATTTTTATACAGATGTAAGTAGTAAATGGGAGTAGAAATCATAATTCTGGTGATCATTTTGGAAGACTACAATAGGAGTTATGAAATAACCCTGTTCTGGGGTGCTGGAAATACCATACATTTTTATCTAGTGGATTTTTCATTACATTTACACACCTCTTGGACTGTTTATTGACTTCAAAACTTAGGATTTCTATATTTTCATTCCCTGACCCCAAAGATTTGTTATGGTAATCAAATGAAGTAATGGCAAAGTATTAACATTTTTAAGCTTTAAGTCTTTACTAGATACTATCCTATTTCTAAGATATATATCATCTATATCTATCAATCTGTATCTATATCTATATATAGATGTATATATAACATAAACCTAAATATATATATGCATATACTCAAGTATATATATATACATGTACCATAACTTTTATCATGATAATATTTTACCATGACAATATTTTTAAAATACTGTCAATCTTTCTTCCTATTTTCTTCAAGATTTCATTCAATTTCTTTCTGTCATATTTCTTCCAAGAAACTCTGTCTCCTTTTATAAAATCTTTTACCTTTGGTAAATAGAAATATTAGTAATGAACTGGCTGAGTGAAGAGACATTGAATAAAAAGAAATAAAGATGTAGTAGAAAGTTTTCCAATTATTTGGAAGAATGACCTTTAGGGTATGCAAAGATTTTTCAGAGAAATAGGATTTAAGTAACATGTACTGTGGTCTTTGTATATCAATGTACAAATCTTTGTATTGCCAATTTCTTGGATAACAAAAAATTACATACCAGTTGTCCTAACTTTATCTTCCTTTGTTCATATCATTTTTTTTTACTGGAAAATCCTATAAGATAACCTTTATACATACAACCAAACAGGAAAGAAATTATTAAAAGTTGTACTTTTCTAAAAAGGCAAAGCAGTCTCTCTGAATATTTCAATAATACTTTTAAGGTTATTCAGCCACTACAAGGCATTTCAATTCAGACCTGTGTATCTCTAAATACCATTTTCCTTGGGTACATAGTGGCTTTTATTTAAATTATTTCATAAATTGCAAAGTATATACACTGTTATTTTGCTGAAGAAAACAATTATAGGAACAAAATTAAATAGGATTTCTTTAACAAGTTAAAATTGTTGAAGATGTACTCCATGATTATTATTATTTGAAACACTAGATGAGATGCTGTGAGTAGAAGCTAATTGTATGTTACTCATACATAAAGGAGGTGATGACCCTTCTTTCCATCACACTATCCTTATCTGTCAAGGCACCTGATGATTATTTCTACTCTTTATAGGCTCTTACACTGTGTTAAGAAAAGGTACAATGAGTTTAATCCTTAAAAAAGGGACCGCACATATGCATAGTATTTAAGGTAGGAATATTTTACCTGCAAGTGGCAGAAAACTCCAAATTAAATGACCTCACAGAAGACAGAATTTTGTGACAAGTATTGTTGTAATAATGCTGTGAAACACACTGTGTAGATAGTTACTGCTTTTTAAAAGGACAAATCATGTATTCACAAGCACACGTCTGAGCATCAATAAAGGCCACCAGCCCGGTAGGCTTCATTCCACATGGAACATAAAGGCTACTGCACTCTTCACTCTCCTAGGGACAGTGAATGACAAGTGCAAAGATACAAGGTCTTTCTGCCATGTACATTACAGCTTCTGCTAACAAAAGTCTGCCAAAATCACAGAGGAAGAGCTTAATCCCGTGCTTGCTCTTGGTAAAAAAGCAGGATGGATAATGCAATCTGGATAGGCTACTTTGTTTAGACCAATCGCTGGTTCAATACACTGGTCCTCTTATTAAGAAAGAACAGGACACCCATAATGTGTCTGCCTGGGCTGGGCTGAACCCGGGACATCTTTGGGAAGCCTGGTCAGTCTGGGCTCTGCCAACCTGATCAGCATGCAAGGCAGGAGAAACCTCGGGCACTCTCTGGAGCCTCAGTGGCTACCTGCCACACCCATAGTGTGTGGTCCCATGCTGGGCTGAATCCCAGACATCTTCAGGAAGCCTGGTGAGTCACAGCTTTGCATCCCTGACCAGCGTGCAAGGCAGGCAAAACCTCGGGCACCCTCTGGGGCCTTCGAGGCTCCCTGACACACTCATAGTGTGTCTTCCAGGGCTGGGCCGAACATCAATCTCATTTAGGAGCCCAGTGAGTGGCTCTGGTGCCTCCTCCACTAGGGTGTGAGGCACCTGGATCCCTGGACAACTTCTGGGAGTTTGGTGGTCACTTCTAGGACAACTCACACCCCCCTGGTAGCTCAGATGAAACCTGAACATAGTCAGAGGC
>NW_004955443.1:13193883-13195154 GCF_000276665.1 Chinchilla lanigera | reverse complement strand
TAGAAGGTATGAAACAGATGAAAACAGATATCCAGGAACTTAAAAATTCCACTGAAAGCTTGCAGAGCTGCTTGAATGAAGCTGAAGTTAGACTTTCAAATCTTAAAGACAGCATTGCCACTAATGAACTTGAAAGGAGGGATCTCTTAAAAACAACAAGGAACCAGGAAATAACAATTCAACAGCTGGAAGACAAAGCAAAGAGAAACAATGTCAGATTAATAGGTACTAATGAAACAACAGGTGTCAATACAAATGACATAAAAAGACTATTTGCAGAAATAATAGCAAAAAATTTCCCAGGCATGATAAAATAATCAAACAGCCAGATAAGTGTAGCATATAGAACCCCACTTAATGATAACCAAAATAAATCTACACCCAGACATATAGTGATCAAGATCCCAGAAACTCAAGAAAAGCTCAGAATATTAAAAGTTATTACAGAACAGAAACAGATCACCTATAAAGGAAAGCCTATTAAAAACATGGCAGACTTCTCAACACAAACCATCAAGGCAAGAAGAACTTGGAGAGACGTATTTCAAGTACTAAAAGAAAACAACTTCCAACTCAGACTGATGTACCCAGCAAAGTTATATTTCAAATTTTAATGGAGAAATAAAATATTTTCACGATAAAGAGCAACTGAAGAAATTCATAAATGCCAAACCAATCCTTCAAAGAGTAATAAAAGATATACTAGAAAGAGATAAAACAGATTACAACTTCAAGAACAACAACAAAAAGGAACCAACAAGCAGAGCAATTAATTGAACAGAGGGAAAAAGAAGGATCCAACAGGTGGAAAATAACATGACAAAGATAAGCCAATACATATCCATTATAACCATCAATGTAAATAGTCTCAATGCACCAACCAAAATAAGCAGACTTGCAGAGTGGATTAGGAAACAAAACCCAACTATATGCTGTATACAAGAAACACACTTAACTCAAAAGGAAATTCAAAGACTGAAAATTAAAGGATGTGACAGGAAACAAGAAAAAAGTGGGTGTAACTATTCTGTTTGCAGACAATGTGAACTTCAAACCAAGAACAATCAAAAGAGACAAAGAAGGTCACTACATACTTGTGAAGGGGGAGCTTCAAGAGGAGGAGATAACAATCCTAAACATCTATGCACCAAATATAGGAGCACCCACCTGTATAAGACAAATTCTAACAGACATGAAAAAAGGAATAAGTAGCAGCACAATCATAACAGGGGGCTTTAACATACCATTGTCACAAAGAGATAGATCAGCTA
>NW_004955443.1:13186786-13190482 GCF_000276665.1 Chinchilla lanigera | reverse complement strand
AAATGGATGCAACTAGAGACCATTCTCATAAGTGAAACAAATCAGACACACATGTGTAAACATCCTATTGTCTTCTTGGTGTAGGAACCTGAAAGACTAGGTAAAACTCAAAATGTACAATAGATGATAGGAAAGTGAAAGGAATTGCTCAAAGGAAGGAACAACTGTGATGAGGGAAAGAAAAAAGAAAGAAAGAAGGCAAAACATAAATATATATATGAATAGCTGCAATGACTGTATTGCTGTTGTCTGATGGGATATTGAAATGAGCAGTTAATGCTCACAATTTTTTATGTTCTGATCAACTTTGCATGCTTGTGTCTGGTGATCTGAGCAACTGATTTGAAGGTAACAATAAGCAATGGAATTACAATGGTGAACTCCTACTATCTTGTCTAGTGAAACTCTGTATTATTTATCTTTAAGGTTTTATTGAAGAATTATTTTCTTATTCTCTTTGATGGTTTGAGCAGTCTTGCATTTGATAATCTGACCAATGTAATTGAGGATGGCAATGTGAGGTGTAACAACCACTGCTGATTTATATTAATTTGTCTTGAGACCCTGTATCACTTTGAATGTTCTTGCTTTGATTTGTTTGGGTTTGTGATACTGTTATGCTGCTACTGTTCTATTGTTTTGTTTGTTTGTTTTACAGGTATTACTCTCTTTAAAATAAGAAAGAAAGAAGAAAAAGCAGAACAAATGGATGTTGGAAATTATGGGCAGTGGATACTACAGAGGATTTTTCAGGTCTTCATCATAAAACCATTACAAATACACACATGACTGATTGTACAGAGACAGAAAAATCAAGCAAAGCAACTAATATTTATATACATATGATCTGTTTTTTCTTAGGGGAGGGAGTGTCATTTTGATATTGGGAATAAAAGCTGAGCAAGTGCACGATCTTGGTGTCTGATGGTATAAGAAGACATAGGAAGATTATGTTTCACAAAGATTAGGGGCACCTAGGTTTACACTCTCATCAGAGTTTGTGTGTGTGCACACATAGGCACAAGTTCCTATACATGTGTGAGTTTCTCCAGGCATATATTGTCCTGGGTACATCTTAGATAATGTCCTCTTTCCTTAAACACTAAAGAGGATGAATCTGTTCTTCATAGTAAGCATCGATTATTGCCACAGACATCCAAGAGTTCAAGGTCTCTTCATTGCTCAACTCCAGGGTGTACCAACCACTTAACTCTGCTAAGATAATGCGAATGAAACTCTCTAGGCTTATGCCAACCTGTCATCCTAAAGCTACAGCAGTAAGTTCTTATTTAATGTGTTTTGGGTTTTTTTGTTTTTTTATACCAGGAATCGAACTGAGGACCTTGTGCTTGCCAGGTAGGTGCTTGTGACACTGAGCTATTTCCCCGGCCCAGCAGTAAATTCTTATTAAAAAACAGTAGAATAAATAATTTTTCAAAATTATAAAAGCATGTATAGTCTATTGATTCTAAATTTTGGCCTTAGATTATGCCAAAGTATCAAACGAAATTTTTTTTATCAAAAACATAATGCATTAATTTATTATATTAACAGATATTTAGGAAAATCATCTTATTTTTAAAAGCTTTTAAATCTTAGGAAAATATATCCTAGATGGTTAACCTTCTGTGAATTCCATCATTTTATTTTCTCACAATCACAACACAGAAATTGTTATTTTTTTCATTCCTATAAAAGACTTTACACAGACACACACACGCACACACACACACACAGTACCTAGTGCCTTTTCTTTGGGGGTAATGTTACAGTTTTGCATGCCACAACCACTCAAGAAAAGTATGCATAAATTCTTCTTGTGATGTTTTTCTATGCACTCCTACTCATGTGTACCTCTAACAGTTCACTGACTTTGGTCCTTTCCCTAGTTTGGTGCTGTGCATGGCTTGAGTGTATTTCCCCTGATACACTGGCTTCCATACTTTTTGTGGAAATGGGAATGGATTGCAGATGAGCACTGAACTTTTCATTCTATTTCTCCCACTAAGAACCTAAGTATGAATTCTTGTATTTTGCAGAAGGCAGACCTTGGTTATAAATATTAAATTTGTAGATTTTTATTCACTACTATACTTGTCACATATTTTTGTGCAGGTTTTTCTCACAGCTTTGTTCACCATATTGAGACAGTTCTTTCAAATGAAATTTCCTAAAAATATTATTACAAGTCTCATTACTGAAATACCTTCTCTGAACCACTGGTTAGTTTAGGGGACTCATGTCCAATAGCATGTGAGTTTTCAAGTGTCTATATCTCCTCTTTTTATAATTTCTAGAGTAAGAGGAGGCAAAAATATGTTCCATTCTTGAACAAATGCGACTTCACTTCTTCTCTAGTAAAGCTAAAAGCCTAAAACTATAAAGTATTTCAAATATAACTTTCTTTTCTATTTTTTCTTCTTTTTCTTCTTCCACCTCTTTCTTCACACAGACCCCTGAAGTTATTAGTATTTCATTAGGAAAAGAGAAACAAATAAGAGAAGTAATATTAAAAACTAATACATCCAGTGCTTTGTAAAGTGCCTCACTATTTCCTTATTTAATTATTGCAAGACATAGTGAGGAATGCTCTACATGTGTTCCACTTCAAAGATATTGAAAATGCACTGGTATTTAGAGAATGTGTATACAGCATAGCTGAGTCTATCATCCTGGCTGCAGATACTCACAAGTTCAAGAGTCTAACCATTTCAATGTTTTGTCTGTCTGTCAATGCTTTGATGGGCAAAGTAGATGTACCTAAACTCTGTGTATATTATTTCATAAAGTACAGCTAAATTAGTGCTTCATTATGAATGTCAGTGATGATATTTTACACGTGTGGGAAAAGAGACAAAAGGATGTCTCATTACATGCACATGTTCTATACTATTAAATCAGGTTGTGAGATTTAATAGATACATAAAATTTACAACACATAGAGAATTTATTTTTTTGGAGGTGAGTGATTTGTTATTCAAACCAGGACAAATTTTCATTCTAAAGAGATGACAATGGTAGCACATTCCAAGATTCATCCAGGCACATATTTAAAAAATAGTGAAACAATTTTAAGAAAATCTGTGGTGACATGCATCTGTAATCCTAACATGCACAAGTAATCTGAGGACTTGGAGGCTGAGGCAGGAGTATTAGCATGAGATCAAACCATTGTTGGTTAAATAGTGAGTTCAAGGACTGCTTGAACTCCACAGTCACTAAAAGAAAAAGAAAGTAAATCTATACAATGTAGCAAGTCCTGAAGAACTATTCATATTATATAGGTATTACATATAAGCTAGAGATAAATTAAAGTATGCAGAATGATGTATACAGACTAAATACAAATACAACATCACTTTATATTAAAAAAACCTGAGTATTCTAGGTATCTACTGGAAGTCCTGGATCAATCCTTCAGTAATATCTCACAATAACTATATACCTGTATTCAGAGATTTTAATCATTTAAAGCAAAGATGTATAATTGTCTCAGAGATGTTAAAAGTGTTTAAGAGAGTAGAGGGATATTTGTATGAGTTAAGAGAAAGATAAGGATTTATTTATTTTGTTTTATTTTATTTTTTTTATTTTAAAGAGTAAAAGAAGGATAACATAATAATAGGAGGGGCTTACCAAATTACAGACTAAGTGGTAGGAAATTATCAATGGTTATTGTTTTACATATTGTTATCT
>NW_004955443.1:13165948-13185755 GCF_000276665.1 Chinchilla lanigera | reverse complement strand
CAGCCAGAAGATTGGTGCTCCCCGCCCATGGCTCCCTGTGTGCCGAAAGCCCTCCTTCCGGGGGCCTACGGGGCCGGGAGTGAACCGCCCTTCAGAAGACCGGCGCTCCCTGCCCGAGGCTCCCTGTGCGCTGGGGGCCCTCCCTCCGGGAGCCTACGAGGCAGGAAGCTAGCCAGCCGGAAGACCGGCGCTCCCCGCCCGTGGCTCCCTGTGCGCTGGAAGCCCTCCTTCCGGGGAAGTACGAGGCCGGTAGTGAGCCGCCAAGATAAGGATTTAAATAGGTTTCACAGAAGTTCTTAGTGAAATGTGATTGCTGAATAACAATATTCACTATTTGTATTTTTACCATGTAGAGCTGCACATAAAATCATATGCACACTACTTCAACTCATGACAAAAAGAACATGACATCTGTATTACATTTACCATTACTGCAACAAAACACTTGACACCTGTGATTTGAAAGAGGTGAGGTTGAGTTTGGTCAACAGTTTCAGAAGTCTCAGGCCAGGGCCCTCTGGCTGCACTGGGAAAGGTATGTCAGAGAAAAACTGCTGTCACAGCATGCGGTTGGGAAGCTCAGGGTCTGAAAAGCTTTAGGGAGAGACATGCCCTTGGAGGCATGTCCCCAGTGACCGCTTCCTAGTCACACATTCATTCAGCTATGAATGAATCTAACACAAGTTAAATGTAGGGCCTGGGATATAGCTCAGTGGCACAAGTGCCTGTCTGGCTAGTGCAAGGTCCTGAGTTCAATTCCTGGTAGCTAAATAAATAAGTAAATAAATAAAATAAAGTTAAATGTAGAGTTGACCAATAATAAAATGTAGAGTTGACCATAATAAAAATGAACCATAGTCTTCATTCATATTTTATCTGTCTGTCTGTCTATCTATCTATTCAGTCATGGTTGTTGCGTACCCATGATATTAACCTCCTAACTAGCTCAGAGGAGTAGATTTTTCTTTATTATCTGGTGATTAACTTTGCACACAGTAGTTGTAATACTTTCTGGTGTACATGTCTGCTTCATTTTTAACTCTGTAACACTGGCATATTATAGACTCCATTTTGGCCATTTTTGCTGAGGGCAGGGTCTCACTATGCAGTTTAGGCTGACCTTCAACTCACTATGTAGTCCAGGTTGGCCTCAAATTCATAGTGGTCCTCCTGCATCAGCCTCCCAGGTGCTATGATTGCAGGTGTGCACCACCAGCCTGGCAGTTTGCCTTATTTTTTTAAAAACCAAATTGTTCATATGAATACAATACTAAATGGGTGAATTCATGTATAGCACTTACAGTTTTGTCAGAAAGAGTTTTTACTTACTAAATGTATTGTTATAGTCATTATTCTTTTATAAATTTTATTGAAAAATAATAAAATAAAAATATATTTAGACCAGCCGGGGATTTAATCTCAGTGGGGCAATGCCTGCCTAGCAAGTGTGCGGTCCTGAGTTCTATTCCCCATACCATATATATATATAGAGAGAGAGAGAGAGAGAGAGAGAGGGAGAGACCATATAGATTATTGCCTTGACTGACTTTGTTGGCAGGTATTAAAAAATCACTGAAAAGTTAATCTAGAAATAAAACATGAAAATTTATCATATTCCAAACTTTCTCTTTATGTGTCCATATTACAGACACCTTAGAAAAAGATGAGGTTTCCTAATGTTTTACTCTCAAATTTCACAAAAATACAACAAAACAAAACAAAACATTGCAACTGGCATCTTCATTAGCATTAATATAATTAGTTAGTTTTGGCAGTAATGAAAACATAAATTGAGTGGTTGAAAAGAACAAACGGGATGAGAGAAAAGACAAAAAAAAGAAAGAAAGAAGAGAGAAAGTATGTATATATATGTATACAGGATAGTTAAGATAATGGTACTACTAATTTTTATTGGATTATTGAAAGGAACAGATAATGTTCAATTGTTTGATCAATCTTATATGCCTATATCTAATTACCTGAGTAACCAATTTAAAGATAACAATATGTCATACAGCAGCCATTGTTAATTTCCCACCACCTTGCTCAAAATTCTGTATCATTTTTATTGTTTTTGTGCTGTCTTATTTATGTCTTTGTATTTGTAAATTTGTTGCTGCTCCCTTCTCTTTAAATCAAAAATGACATCACTTGGAATCCAACATTTTATAAAGCTACAAGAAACGAGGAGGAAACATTCAGAACCCCCAAGCCCATGTGCTCATCAAAGAGAAGCAGCAACGTAAGTATCATCTCCTTTTCTAAAGGGATTGCTTCCTATATTGTTTTCTTCTGTGAACATTCCATCTTTAGGAAAACGATGAACCTATAATTAATCATGTATTTAAAAGTTGATATATGGTTTTCATTGGTTTACACATATAATATTGTGGGTTCAAGAATACAGTTGAAATATTGCTAGATCGAGAGAAAAATTTAGAGCGGAATATAGCATCTCCGTAATAGCAAAGAGTTGGAGTCTTAATTTAGATTGTATTTAGTTAACACATTTTTGAACAATATACGATAAATTCATCTTTTTCCTTGACACATGATGTTTAGTACATAACTTAATTAAATTAGTATTTAGATTATTACTTCTCAAGTTTCAAGTCCCCTGCATGTCTAACGTAAGTATTTTGTGTCATAAGTTTATTATTGAATTCTCATTCATATTAAAACTGAATCTAATGCTAATGTTTTAATTATAGCTTAATATTAGACAAAAACTTCTTTTACATTATTCTTTTTATTAACATAATCAATTGTCCTGGATGGTGCTGAACAATCACTAAAACAAAAAAGGGCAAGGTGTTACTGAAAATGTGGACTGCAATGTATTTTTTGTGTAATATACTCAGAATTTTTATTCTGTTATTTATTGAAACATTATTACACTTTAGGGTCTCTATCATGCTGACACTAAAGTATTAAAGTATGAACTTGGGTATAGTAATCTATCGGGCTTAGGATACTGGATTAATGCCAATTAATAACAAAGCACACCTTAGAAAGGTGTATCAGAACATATGCATGGTAGCAAATGTATTTAAAAAAATAGCCTTTTTGATAAACCATAGGCATTGGGAAAAAACAGTACAGATAGTCTCAATATATGTCGGTGCAATTTAGGAATATTTTGTTTATAAGAGTAAAAATATGATACACATTTAATAGAAATATATTTCAAATCTTGACCTTTTTTTGGCAAGTATTATTCTGATGATGCTAGGGAAGGACGGTGGCCTGCAACTTCCATTCAGCCCAGTGATCACAAGGGGAAGGAGTGCACAATGTAACCGGAAATGCTAGACTCTGTTTGTGATTTGAATCATAAATCTCCAACAAAGGCTGAGATGCTAAAGACACAACTGTGGTGCTATTTTGAGGTGGTGGAACCTTTACGAGTGGAGTGTAGTGGCAAGAAGTTAGGTCACTGAGGGCCTGAGCCTGGAGGAGATATTGGGACCTCAGCCCCTTCTTGTTTCCTGGCCACCCGGAAGTGTGTAGATTCCCCCACCATGTGTGCCCACCATGAGGTACTGCCTGCTTTACCACAGGCCCAAAGCAATCGATGGTGGATCAAAACCTTCAAACCATGAGCCAAAATAATCTCTCCTCTCTTTAAATTGATTTATCTCAGGTGTGAGATTTTGTCAGTACGGTCGCAGTGGTCATGATAGCAAATGTCAGTCAACAGCTGGTCTGCATTATGCCAGAGGCAGAAATAAGCTAATGAAACTAACGGGAGGAAGAAGAGCTTTTGACCTACTGAACGTCTTTGCCCGTTCTTAGACAATCGTTAGTATTTAGGACTTAGGCCTGTGAGATATATCTGTTTAATATGTGTAACTCTTCCTTTTTTCATCATTGTATATTCCATTATTATGAGGCATTGACTGTAATTAGATATTTGTGTTATTTTTCAGGTGTTTATTGTAACTGAATGTTTTTACTATTGTGTTTTCACAAGTGTTCCTCCATATTGGGTCACATTTTCTTGTTGCTAGATATTTTTATAAAAATTATACAAATTTATATTTCTCTTGTAGTGTATGGGACATTGACTTCCTCCATATCCTTGAAAGTCCATGATAATATGAGTCCTTTTTATTTGAGCTATAGAGATATGAGACTTCATCTAACTTTTAGTTTTTCTTTCTCTCCATTTAACATTAATGCACACCTCATCATATGTTATTTATGTGGATGCCTCTCTTTTAGAGTCACTATTTTCTTTATATTTTAAATAAATTTGTTAATATACTGTATATGACTTCTGCGTATGATAAATATAAAAATATGTTTCCCTACAAAGTGACTTGTACCATAATTTATGGGCATCTTTAAACATTACAAATTCGTAATTTCAATTTCTTCAATATTTTTCTTTAGAATCATGGGTTTTGTGCATGAAAATATCCACTAATTAATTAATTTTAATTAATTTTTAAACATTTTTAAAACTGTTTTTCATATCTTTAAAATAGCACGCTAGATATTGACCAAAGAGTGTATGACAAAAGTGAAAAAATGTGCAAGGTAGTCCTTAGTGAAATCATGACTTGTTCAGTCAAATAGAGTGATAACGAAGACCAAGATGGCAGCAAAAAAGATGAAAGAAGTGGGCTTAAGATGAATTTTGAAGTTGAAAGATTTTGCTGCTTGGTAGGAAGCTGATATTAGAAACAAGAAACGGTTGAATGTGATAGCATGCATGCATGCGTATAAGCATGTGTGTTTGCCTGGGAAACTTTGACTTAATAAGTGGTAGAAAGTCAGTATAGTTGTAAAAACAATGAGTTATTTTTAAGGAAGTATAAACCTTATTAATAAATATCAAATAATTCATTACTATACAACAGTAGGGTTCACAGAAAAGGTTACTTGATGATATGTTACTCTCATCTGAAAAGAGCTAATATTGAGTGTTAAAACTTTTCCACATCTAAAATCCCAAAATGCAAGGAAAAGGTGGAAACAGAGAGTGATATTTCACAGGAAACCTGGGATTCCAGTCAGTACATAAAAGGGTCACATTACTGGCAAAAAGGTACTGATGGGAGAATGTGTAAAGTATGAGTGAAACTGCAGCTGCAGTAGAGACTCCAGGAAGTTGATCTCATGAAGTGGACCATGAACTGGAATGTCTGCCAAGGGAAGTGACAGGGAGCAGCAAAGCCTGGCAGAGAGAGAGGCCATGTGGAGTGCTATGAGTTAGACCCTAAGAACAAGGCTGCCCACGCCCATTGGCACATAGGTCTCACCACATGCCCCAAATACTGCACATGAAACTAAAAGAGCTAATATTTTCTATATTGAGTTTCTATCTTGTTTTCGTCACATTCCTCCTTTCTGTAATTGTATTCATTTTTGGAATGGAAATGTTTACCTTGTGTCTGTCCCACTACTGTATGATGGAAGTTCGTAGCTTAAATTATTATTATTATTATTATTATTATTACTAAAATTTTGTCTTTAGTCTCTAAAGAGGCTTTAGACTTGTTCTTTTCAGCAATCCTGGAATTGATTTTGCATTATAATATGGAAATGAGTCTTTGAGAGCCACAGGCAGAATATTTTGTTTTAGATATGATATGCCAACCAGTTTACATATATTGGGGACTTTGTCCTGAAAGTGGCAGTATTCAGAGCTAAACAGTGTGGGGAAATGATTGAATCATGAATGGTCTAACTTCATGTAGATTAATTGATTGATGAGTTTAGAGCCACGTGGACTCATTAGGTAGCACAGCCTGGTTGGATGAAGCAGAATGTCCACAGCTTGACTTCAGAGGGTAAATTTTGCTCCTAGTCTCTTACTCTCTGCATGCTGATTTCCAAAATGAGTAACTTTCCCCAGCATGCACTTGTTCCACAATTTCTCTACCTTACTGGAAGCATGAAGCAGTGGAGCCAGGCAACTATGAACTGAAAGTTCTCTAAACATGAGGAAAAACAAACCTTTCCTTCTTTAAGTTGCTTTCCTTCTGGTATTTTGTCATAGTAGAAAAAAACTGTGTAACATAACATAATTCTATCTCTGTTGAGATATAACTGCAGTAATAAATAGTACACACAATATCATTTGTGGAGATGGTATTCTGTAAAATAAGATAAAGTATGTACATATTTGGATCAAAAATAGTGACTTGGGGGCTGGGGATATAGCTGAGGTGCACCGTACCTGCCTGACAACTACATGGTTCTGAATTTGATTCCCCGTACCAAAAATAAAAATATAAAAAAGAGTGCTTTGGTTTGGATATGAAGATAGCGCTATATACAGAAATTGAGATGGACAAAGACAGGCATGAGGATAGGGATAGAGATGTTTTCTCCAGAACACTAACCAATACAGATCTTTGTATGAGAGTTTGTAGAGAAACAGAATTTTTAGGATGAATTTCCCTTGCCAGCTTAGGTTCCTAAAGTTAGGTGTATAATTTAGAGAGACCTAAAGTTTCAGTAGTCTCTCTCGGTTATGCAGAGAGTACTAATAGTCCATGGTGCAAAGTATATACAAAGTATATGTCCACTTCATGTTCTTAATTCAGTACTTGTGAGATACAGGAAATTTTGTGACTCGATTCTTGAAACATTTAAACATTGCTGGAAGACTACGAAATGTAATGATACGGTTGCTTGCTCTTAACATCTCCAAACCAAAGGAAAAAAGAAGAAAAGAGAAGGTTGAACTCAAAAACTCAGTTGCCCAGATCTAGACAAATACAAGCAATCTAAAGTTTTCTAAATGTGTTGTGAAAGAGAATTTTCTGTCCTGTACTGAGAGGCCTGAAGCTGTCAAAACCAAACACAAGCCCTCACACTGTAATTAGCTAGGAAATGGTGCCAGTTTAGCTCTCAGATTTAAAGGGCATCTGGAGATAGACTGAGGAAAATGATTAGAAAAGATCTGAGTTCTATAAATTAGAATGAATATGTATGGGAGGAAACTATGAAGCTGACATTAAATTCCTAAATTCTGAAGTGTCTACTTTGTAAGAGGAAGGATCCCAAAACAGTGTACTAAAACTTCTGAAACCCTAAACTGAAATAATCCTCTCCTAGTCAGGCATGGTGGCACATGCGTATAATTCCAGCACTTGCATGGCTGAGGTAGGATGATCGCTGTGAGTTTGAGGCCAGCCTGGGCTACAAAGTGAGCACAAGGTCTGCCTGAACGACACAGTGAGACCCTTTCTGATAAAGACAAAAACAACATAAAATAGAACAGAAATAAGAATAATGTTTTCCTCATTTAAAATGTTTTTTGGGGGGTACTTTTGCACAACAATGATACACTGTTGAACATGACACAGTTACATAAGTGTTGAAATGAAACTGCCATAATAAACAATATACAAAATATCATTCAAAGAGGTTCTATGGTGGGAAACAAGATAATCCAGGTACATTATTGGGTCAATAAATTGCGTTTTGATTGTATTTTATTTCTTCTCAAGGGATTATGTCCTGGAAGCTTGGTTCTCCATATAAGAGCAACGGAAATTTTTGGGACTTTCAATTGCTAGGTAATTGTTTCAGAACTGCTCTTAAAAAAGGATGACTGTTGGTCTCTTGCAGTGCTATGCCCTGTGTGAGCAGGTTTGTTCCTGCAAGAACAGGTTATTATAGCATGGTGAGCCTGGCCCCTCTTCTGTACATTGCCTACTTCCTCACCATGTTACCTTGTCTAAGTGCCCCTCAGTAAATGATGATATTCTGCATGAAGCTTTCAACAGAAGCCATTAGCATCACCATGCTCAGAACTATCAGCTAGATAGACTTTCATTTAAATTATTCATGTGTTTTGTTATAGCAACACAAAACTCACTAAGACACATGGTAAAGAGTATACAGCGAGGTTGTGTTTAGAACACCCTTGGCCTTAGTGTAGAAAACCCCCCATTTCCATAACTTCCAGTTGTACCTCTCACTGGATTATGAGTCATACTACTAAGTTATGATAACAAAACCAACATGGTACTAGGACGGAAATAGACATGGAAACAAATAAAATAGGAAAGAAGACACAGAAACAAAACTATGCACTTTCAGCCAAATGATTTTTGATAATTGGGGTCAAAACTGGCATAAAGATAAGATCTTTAAAATGGTGCTGGGGGCTGGGGATTTAGCTCAGCTGCACAGTGCCTTCCTAGCAAATGCAAGGTCATGAGTTCGATTCCCAGTACTGGAAAAAAAATTAAAATGGTGCCAGGAAAAATATACACATTTATATGATTAAAAATAGATTCATAGCTCTCATCCTGCACTCAAATCAAATAAAAATGTATCAAAGACCCAGGCATAAAAGCAGAAATTTAAAAATTGATGGAAATTAACACAGAGGAAAGGTCTAGGTTTATGCAAGGATATGGTGAATAGTACCCAACAGTACAAAAAGTAGTAGCAAGAATCCAGAAGTTGCTCACATAAAAACAAAAAATTTCAATGACTGATGTGAAAAAACACATATAAGGTGGTAAGTAACATTTGCTACTTAATCTTCCAGTGGGTGGTTATTATCCTGAATAGAAAGAACTGAAAATATTACTTTACCAAAAGTTGGAGGAATCAAAAACAGACCAAAAGAACTAAACAGACACTTCTCAAAAGTACAATGGCCAATAGCACATAAAGTGTCTTTAGTTATTAGAATTATACAAATTAAAACAACTCTGAAACTGCATCTCACTGCAGTCAGAGTTGTTGTCATCAACACCAAACTAAAAAAAGGAATAAAACTGAAACAAGGGCTGGCAAGGATATGAGGAGAAGAAATATAAACTAGCCCAATCACTAAGGAAATTAATATGAAGATTTCTTAAAAAACCTAAAAATACAAATTACGCTTGATATAGCAATCCTTCTCTTTTGTAAATTCTTAAAAGAATTAAACATAGTGTTCAGTGGCATACAGAGATGCATTGTTCCATGTCTCCAGCTCTGAATTAATAATGGGTAAGTTCTAGAAACCTGGTAAATGTCCATCAACAAATGGAGAAAACTACAGAATATTTTTAATTTGATATGATCCCCCCATTGATTCTTGGTGTGATTGCTTATGCCATTAGGGTTATGTTCAGAAAGTCCTTGCCTATGCCTATGTCTTCAAGACTTCCAACAAATAAAGTTTTTTCTGTTGTAACATTTAAATATTTGATCTATTTTGATTTTAGCTTAGGATAAGTTAAGATATATGGGTCTCGATTCAGACTTCTGCTTGTGAATAAGCCAGTTTCTCCAGCACCATTTTTTAAATCTGCTACTTTTCTTCCAGTGTTAAGTTTTTAGACCCTTTGCCGAGGGCTGGATAACGGAATGTGCCTGGGTTTGTTTCTGCAGACCCTATTATATTAGAGTTTTGCAAATCAAAACAACTCTGCAACTGCCTCTCATTCCAGTTGTAATTGTTAAAATCAAGAAAAAAACTACGATAAATGCTAACAAGGATGTGGGGAGAAGGAATGTAAACTAGTGCAACCACTAAGGAAATTATTATGAAGATTCATTAATCTCAAGTGTTTATTCAGTTATTTTGCTCTGTTTTTCATTGCTTCAACAGATCAGTGCATCTGTTTTTCTGCTTGAATAAAGGAAACAAAAATTTAAACACCCTAAAGTAGAAGATCCTATCATAAAACAGGATGCTAAAATTTCTAAGAAGAAATACTAATGGCCAGTAAATAAAAGAAATAGTGTTTAACATCTCTAGCCACTGTAGAAATACAGATTAAAACCCAACATTGAGATTCCATCATGCTCCAAAAAGAATTACTATAATTCAATCAGATAATAATAAATGTTGGTGAGGCTGTGGAGAAAAAGGAATCCAGGGGCTAGGGATTTAGCTCAGGGCACAACAAGCGTAGGTTGTGAGTTCGACTCCAGGTAATGGGAAGAAAAAAAAAATCCTTCTACATTGTTGGTGGAAATGTAAACTAGTACAACCATTGTAGAAATCAGAAGGGAGATTCCTCAAAAAAAAAAAAAATCCTTTTGTGGGCTGGGGATTTAGCTCAGCAGCACAGTGTCTGCCTGGCAATCACGAGGTCGTGAGTTCAATTCCCGGCACTGGGAAAACAAAAACAAAAACAAAAACAAAAAACCTTTTGATCCAGCTATTCTTCTAATTATCTTTCTGAAAGGGTTAAAGACATTACACTGATGCATGAATACCTATATTTATAACAGCACAGTTCATAACAGATAAAACATGGAAGAGAACTCTGCATCCATAAACAGAATGGTTAAAGAAAGTATGATATTTCTATGAAAAGGAGTACTAGTCTGCTATGAAGAGGTAAGTTTGAGAGGCATTATTTGTAGGAAAATGGATTCTCATTTAGACCATAAAATGAAGTTAAATAAAGTAGACATATGAACTTAATCATACACTGTTTCTTTTATAAGAGAAACCCAAAATACAAATGAAGGAGAAAATAGAATATCGGGATAAAAGGAAATAGGGAGAGAGACAGTTTGCAAATGGGAAAGAGATCAAGACATGGAGGGAGGTTAGAAGGAAGGGAGGGAAAAAGGAAGAAAACAGAATTGAGCTGTACTCTGCACATATGACAACTCAAGCTACTCCACTTTAGGAACGTGATTATGTCCTGCAACCATACACTAACAATAAATTTGAAAAAAAAATCTATATAGAAAATTGTCATATACTGTATATACTATGGAATATTATTCAGTACTGTATCTTCCCAGAAGAATTAAAAACCTATCACCACTATATATGTTCACCCATGTTTATAGCAGCACAATTTATAATAGCTAAATCTTGGAAACAAATGCCCGTCAACAGAGCGATGCATAAAAAAGATGTGGTCTTTTTATATAGTGAAGTACTACAAAGCCATCAAAAGAATAAACTTCAGACATTTATAGGTTAATGGATGCAACTTGAGACCATAGTCATCAGTGAAAAAAAATCAGTCATACATGTGTAAACATCATATCATTTCTCTGGTGTGAGAAACTGAAAGTGTACATAAGGACCAACATACACAATAGATATTATAGAATGGGAAGAATTTGTTCAAAAGGATTGAAGAACTAGGAAGAGAGAGAGGGGAATGGAAGAAGGAGAAAAAGAAAAAAATACAAGATTGTTTCACTGCTAGTTTTTCCCCATTCATTGAAAAAAATGGTTTGGACTAATATTATTTGCAGAAATTTTATACCCGTAACTTGCACTCTGAGTAAATCATTTGAAGATAACAACACATTTTATTAGCTATTATTTCCTTATTATTTTGTTATGAGATTTTGTTTTATTTTTTTTCATAAAGTAAAAAAAAATAAAAAGAAGAATAAAATCATGCAATTTGCAGAAAAATTAGTGGAATTTGAGTCCATAAAGCTAAAGGAAAGAATTCAGAGACAGAAAGTCAAAGATGGCATGATTCCTCTGGTGAGAGAACGCTGAAATACAAATAAATGAGTGCGTAAAATGGAGAAAAAATGGTGGGATAAAGGAAGATAAATTTGAGGGTGGGAAAGGAGTCAAGGTGAGAAGAAATGGAAGAGAGTGGGGGATACAGTATTCAAAAATAATGAAGATATATTGTATGTGTGTATGAATTCTTGAAATAAAACAGCATCATTATGTATTGTAAACATGTACCAGTAAAAGAAACAGTATGATAAAGTAAAATACGTTAATAATTTTGTGTTGATTTCATGCTCAGGTGGAACACTATGCTTAGTATTTTGGTTAAATTAAAAATACATTATTAAAATAAAAATGTTTACTCTGCCCTTCTGGAATTTTCTTCTATTTTTCTTACTAACCTGCTATCAAAATCAAGGGTGACTCTAAATAACTCCATCTTAAAGGTCCAAAATGACTACTGCTTCTGCAACCTGTTTTCAGTAGTGAAATTCAGAACTTTTAAATTACTGAATCTTACAATATAAAATCTTACAGTATAAAATCTTACAATATTAAATCCTCAAGAGCCAAACAGCTCATTACCAATGCTTTCACAGTATGCCCTAAGAGTGATTCCAACTAGACTGAACAAGACAATTCTAGTTTAGATTAATATAAGACCTGAATAAAAATGTAGATAATCATTATTAGTGAAAGCAGATTCTAGAAGTACTGTGAATGGAAAACTAACCAATTTTATCAACTGTCTGGTGAAGAAATATCATGTGAGTGTGGTTCCTTTATGTCAGTAATGATTTTCACAGAAAAAGCTGGTAAGCACCTTGAGACTATACTTATAAATGAAATAAATGCTCCACATTTGTTTAAATATCTTACCCTTTCTCTTGTGTGAGAAACCAAGAGTACAAAGCAGGACCAAGATGAATGATAGATATTGGGAACTGGGAAGAAAATGTTCCTATTTATCTTGACATGTTTGACTTTTGCCCCAAATTAATCCCTAAGATCATTGATTTACATGAAAGTATCATTGTGGTTGTCATGAGCAACATCAATGTTGTTCAAAGTATGGTACAAAGTTTAAGATATGAATTTAGTTTTACATTCCTGTCTGGAGGATGGAACCCAGTCATAAAATTGTTATAAAACAATATTCTCATTCTTGAGAAAATATAAAATGCACAAACCATTGACTGGAAATTTTAATTATAAAGTCAAAACCCAGGTGAGTAAATAAGATGTAGAACTTTGTTATTTTCACTTTAGTTTACTACCTAATAACTCATATCAAATATTATGTCTGTATGTGTATACATATATGCACATATATATGTATATACTCATATACACTTATAATGTATATGCATGTATATAATATATAATGTAATATAACAATATATGTACATATATGTATATACACTGTTTATATGGATATACACATGCATATATATACAGTGCTTTCAAGGTTGTGGGTAGACATAAAATAGGCTTTGTTCATATTTTATTTTCAATCACCATTCCTCTTTTAACATTTTAAAATTTCCTATTCTTGTGACTCTTTCAGGGAAAAGAGTCTAATCAAAGCGCTACAAATATGGAAACAGATATAAAGAGATAAGAATTGCTCAAGGTCATTGCTGCAGTTGAGATTAAATGACAAGATCAATAGAGCAGAGAATATTATAGACATGTTAAAATTTGAATAACTGTAAATAGCTGCCAAATAAAAAATTAAGACATTGTTGACCCCCAAAACCATTGTCCTCTATGAGAAAATAAAGGATGGACATTATAAAGTGGTACAAATATAACTAAGAAGGTAAATAATCAGGAGAAATATGCATACAATAGTGATTTTTCTTTGAATACTTCCCTGGAAACTGAGCTTGTTGCAGAATAGCATAGTATGAAGAAGGCTGACTCTTCTCAGGTAGTGAGATCCTAGCCTATGTTCTTACGGATATTAAAACAAAAGGAGACATGATTCCAAAATGTGTAAAAGCTAACATATGAAAGTGATAAAGTTCGATTATTACATAATCATTATGTAGGTAGTGAGTGAAGGCAGGTAGGCAGTTACTGAAATATGCATGTATAGATATGCGTATGTGTGTATGTACATTGATGTTGGTTAACAGCAGGATATACTCTGAGAAATGCACCACGAGGGGGTTTTACCATTGTGAAATTAACAGCATATACTCACATAAATCTAGATGGCACATAGAACCATCACTTGCTATAGTCTGTTGACACAGTCGAGATGAGGTAAAGATGAGTAATACCAGTCTTTTACTATTGTAAGACATCATCCCTTTTGCAGGAAATATTTTTCTTATAAATGAAATAAATGAATGATTCTGATGCTGGCAAAATAAAAGGGGACATGAAGGAAGGATAAAATGAATTGAGATGTGTTCCATATATATCCCAATACATTAAAATGAGTATTATACAAATATTACTAATAAAACTAAAAAGGATATAAAAAGGATATATGTGCTTAAAATAATGACTAAAATGTATAGCATAGAAAATACCCTTATAGTTGTTTTAATTATTATTATAGAGTATTATATAGTATACATAATTTTATGTGTTGTACTTTTATGCAACTAGTAACACCAGTGGGGTTGTTTTTACCAGTAATTATTACAAACATGTAAATAATATATTGTGCCATGTCTTTAGCTAATCAACAATGTCATTAGGTGTTAAGAAATTTTCATTTCCCAAGTAAACTTATGGGCCCAGAATATGTATAATACATATATTATATTCATTATGTATGGTTCACTATTGACTAAAATATCATTATATGCCACATGATGGTAGATACAAATTAAATGGACAGGTAGTATTAGTGGCATATTTTTCCAGATCTCTTTCCTAAGAAGAAAGGAATTGACTTATTTCCCAAATCTGTGCTGAGAAATGTTATTTTAATTATGTCGCATAAATGTCCTGAAAACAAACTATTATCCCCCATGTAAAAGAAAAATATACTTACAAAATACAGTATTGTTTAAATTACAGAACTTCCAATAAATGTATTTCAGATTGAAAGCTGTATTTGCCATGATCTTCCCAACCGCCCATTCTACAGTCCTCTGAAATTTAACCTGCTCTTTCATGAATAGGTGGGCAGGATGGAACAAATTGGAGCGTCTAATAATAATGTGGCCTATGAACTCCACATTGTCTAGAAAATATTAGCATGCTTCCCCTTCAATATGAATTACTATGAGGAGAGTAATTCGGTACTGGAGGCAATCATTTTACAAAATCTGCATGCACAGTTCAACTGCTAATATAATCATCACATGCAAGAAATGCAAAGAAAAGGTCCAGATGAGGACTGTGTTTTCTTCATGTGCCAAATGCTAACTGATAATCTGTTTCAAATAGAGTAGTGTTATTACCTTTTCATTTTATTTCTCCCCTACTATTGCTTTGAATATTGGATTTTTTTATGATAAGGTCACAAAGCACACTCCATGAACTAGAATGATTTAAACTCAGCTTTTGGAGTAATTCTTCACAAAATGTTCCCCTGGGATTAAAATTTTCCTGACTCAAGATATTTCTATTCAAAGTTGAAAATTACTTTTAATGGTAATAGCTGTGTAAACACTATTATATTCTGGTTGATTGAATCTGCATGAATTATTTTTCATTAAATGGCAAAATCTAATTCTAATAGAAAAAAATCTTTTTAATTGTTTTCATAAATACATGCCCCAGGGTAGCAGCATTTAGTTTTTTACTAAATATGGGTTTCAGAAAGCTTTTCAATTCTGCCAAATTGCTACTTGCTTATATTATTCATTGAAAATGAAAAAAAAAAAAAACAGAGAAATGGTGTTACATGATGACCATTTATTAAATATATTTTCCTTCTAGCTAAAACCTGGCTTTTATGAATAGTCACTTGGATTCTGTTTAAAAACAAGGGACATGAAAAACAAGCAGACTCATTGCTAAAACATTTGCCAGTTGTTTGATAGTGTCAATTTGTGAACTACTTCTATAAAATGCTGTTAGTCTGTCGAATGACCAGGGATGGTGAACATTTTTTCAGATATTTATTTGGCCTTTGTATTTCTTCATCTAAGAAGTGTGTTTTCATTTCAGATGCCCATTTTTGGACTGTACAAATAAATTTAATTAAAAATAATGCTGGCAATCATGAACTCTTTGGTCAGTTTCCCTAGTGGTGGACAGAAAAAATGGTTTTGTCTGGAAAAATTCAGTGGTGCTTAAACAGCAAATGCTCTATTCAGCACAGATACTTCAGACTGATACATATAAATTCAGTATCAAAAATATACTGTAGTGCAGAAGGAATGAACCATTGTCCCCTAAAATGAATAAGGTCTATCTTTACAGTGAAAGATCTAGGGCGAGGATCGAAGGCAATCTGATTACTCTTGGTTACCCCAATTCTGACTCTCTTTGGGTGCACACACCCACAGTTACACTAAAAAGGTAGGGAACAACATTTTAATTTCAGTATATTCTCTTGTTAGAAGCATGGGTTTTTGTAGCACTACATCAATTTTATGAACTGCTTTTACTTTTACAATAGTGTAGAGGTCCCTGTTGCATAATGGATTGCTCTTCCTTCAACTTACAAAATTACTCCAAAATGGACTTGATTTCTTCAACCTTTCTACTTAAAATGCCACTACAACTTGCATGACCAGGGCAGAATGTACTTTTCCTTGGGTACATATTACTTGTATGCTTTATTTTGTGCTTCTTAATTGAGAAAAATTGTCGGTGACTGACCTGAGTGCTTCTACTAATAAAAATTCAATTTGGGATTCAAGTGACTCTTTTGCAAATGTCCTTCAGAAATTAAAGCAGAAAAATCTCCTGACATTTCAATGCAGTACAATCACCAGCTACTTCTACATTTCAGAGTTAACAACCAAGACTGACAAATTATATTCTATATAAAATAAATAACACATGTAGATACCATGTTAGTGATGTTATTATATACTATGGATACATTCAATTGCTAGGCTACTTGAAGAAATTGACAATGTATAAGCTTTCAAAATAATTCTATCATTTTCAGTGCCACATCTTTTTCCTAATTTATTCATTTGTCCTAATAAGTATAATGGAATTCACTCTTCATAGAATTTGTGTTATTTTTGAGTGAAAAATCACAGCCTTTATGAGTACATTTGGGAGAACATATGTATAGTTTTCCTGTTTTGTCATTCAGACTTCAAATTCTTTGAATGAAAATATTGACCTATTTTAGAGTAGTGTAATTACAGAGCTAAACAATGTCATCTACTTCTGAGTAAAAGTTAGCAAAAATTCACAAAAAGTGTCTTTCATTTTATGTAATATACTGCTGCAATCCTGGATTTTTCTGTCATAAAGTTTTCCACACAATTATCTAAATCTCATTTTTTCATCAGTAAAATAAGGAATTCGTTTGTAGGTTGTTATATTACTTTATTAATGAATATCATATACTTTTAAGAAGTAAAACATGTTTTGCTAGTTCATGGGAAATAACTTAGTACTAGAAATAATAAAACTTATCAAATATTAATAAAATTCCAAATTGTGGGTATTGAGTATTAGGCAAATTACATAAATATTTTCTACATACATTCACCTTTAAAAAAAATTATATTGGCATTTGTAAAAGTATGTCAGGAAACGTAAGAATCTGTGCAATTAATAAATGGAAATAATAAATCCAAACTGCAACATATGTTATTCCCTACATCAGAGCAATAAAAATAGAACCCTTCAATCTATTAAAATAATCTTTTATCATGGGAATGAAGTGACTCTGATTATCAGGAAGACTTAGTTCAACTATTGGAAGTCGAACAGTTTAAACTTCAGAAGGAGACACTGCAGATTAATGAGACTGGTTACTTGTTCAGTGTTCCTGGGAGGAATAAGGTGTGGGAGGAAACAGCATGCCTCTAAGTGTATCTTTCTTGTAGTACCTTGATTTTGAAAATATACCAAGGTTGCATATACTCAGAAAGAGAAAAACAATTAAAATAAAACCCCAAAATAAAATTAAAAATGAGAAAAATGTAGCCAAAACTATGTTAAAATTATGACATCAGTGAAGAAGAGCAAGTAGGAGGGAAAAACATAGTCAAAGAATATTTTGAACATGTTATTTCAATAGTATGACCTCAGATGAAAAAAACAAAACTCAAGTTGTTAGATATTTTTTGAGTTTAAATGCTCTTTATTTTTACAACTTACATGATATGCGTTTTTTTTTTCCCCTAAAAAACAATGCCTGAACTCCAAATAAATCACCGTCAAAAGAAAGGAAGCGTTTGAGATGACATCAGTCCCATTTGCCTAAAATCCTGGTGTGTATGACAAACAGCAGCCAGTTATGACAAGTGATGGACCCATCACTTGTTTTGCTCTTTCTGGTCTTTGTTCTTGAAGTTGGCCTTCAACTGCTTTCATATGATCTCTGACGTGCCGCTTGTAGGCCGCTTTGGTGAAGCTGGTTTCCTGCAAGTGATGGTTGACGACAATGTCAACACCGGTGACCACTGTGCTTTCCGAGCCTATGCCCTCAGGCCTTCAGCGGAGGCGTTTCCACCAAGGAGCGAGCCGTCAGTGTTCCCCTCTGCTCGGCGGACCGTCTTGCCCTCCGCTTCCACGCACAGCCCGTCCGAGATCTCCCGAGTCTTGTAAATACTGGAGAACATCTCAGTGGGCTTGAAGAGGTCCGGGTAGAAAATCACGATGGGAGCTGCAAGGAAACAGTGGCCGCGCTGGCTGAGCAGGAGCAGGAGCAGGAGCTCAGAGGGAGCAGGGTGCAGCCTGAGCTGCGCTGGGGGAGGGAGGAGAGTGAGAAAAGGGCCCTATACTTATTTTAAACAGAGACATAGACTAGCAATTCTGAAACTTGCAATTTGAATTTTAATGCAAAAGGAATTGGTATGTTGTAGAAAATGAGAAATAGTTCTATTGCTGTCAGAGAAGGGAGTTACAATATGGAAAGGAGAATAATGGAATAAATCATGTGTTGAATTAGAATGAGAATTATCTTTAAGAATTTCTAGGATTTATATATATATACATTTATATATATATTATAATATATAGAATACATATATATTTATATATTGTGTGTGTTTATATATATAAACACTATATATATATATATTCTATGGTTAGAAGATAGAAACTGAGACAGGTTCATTAACCTGTGTGTGTGTGTCTGTGTGTGTGTGAGAGAGATTTTCTAGCTGAGATAGTACAAAAGCAATAGACTCAGAAGCAATAAGAATAGATCCAACATAGCAAGCCCCTGTCAAGAAAGAGAAGAGAAGAAAAAACCCAAATATAGAAAATAGACCCAACACAGATCTTGATTTCTAAATATCATTGTTCACAAAAAGGAAACTATGAAGAAATCCTTGAATCTAGAAATATGGTTAATTATAAGAAGATAATCCTGGTATACACCATTGTGTCAGAAGAGAACACATCTGTAGAAAAATGATTGATATTATTCAAAAGTGGGATGAGCTAGAAGCAATTTAAGCTGGTGAAATCTGGGACAAATTGAGACTCAAAATAAATAATGGCAATAAAGATTACAGTGCAGTTTATAAAATAACTCATGGATGCCCACTGATAAATAATAGATGAAAAACCAAGAAGAAATATCTCTATCCATAATAATCACCTAATAAATATAGGAGGAGGGAGAGATTTGAAAAATAAAGGCAATATTGGCAAACATATTGATGATAATTAAATGTTATCAGGCATTAATATGTGCAAAAACAGTGGATGAAATTATGACAACAACTTATGTACATAATTCCAAATATTTGGGTTTTTTCTTCTCTTCTCTTTCTTGACAGGGGCTTGCTATGTAGTACAGGTGAGCCTTGAACTCGGTTATGTAGCCCAGGCCAGCCTCGAACTCATGGTGATCCTGCTGACTCAGCATCCTGAGTGGTGGAATTATACAAGTGTGCACCACCACGCCCTGCTGACATTCGTAATTTTAAAGGTTAAAATGGTACCTACAGTGGAGAAACTGGAGCAACGATAATTTTACTAAACAGTAAACAACCTCAGTATTTTCCCACACTAGTGTTTTGTGCCTGCTAATCTGAGCCACCAAAAAGGATACAGCATCACTTCCATCAGAGTGCTCTATCAAACGTGTGTAACCTGATTTTAGTCATGAAGAAGCACTGGATAAATCCAAACTCGGAAAACACCACACATGACAACCGCACTGGATTTAAAATGCCAATGCCTTAATACCTGCCAAAAACTGAAAATAGACCCAAGCCTATCACCATGCACCAAACTCAAGTCAAAATGGTTCACAGATCTCAATATTAAACCAGAAACACT
>NW_004955443.1:13130082-13164623 GCF_000276665.1 Chinchilla lanigera | reverse complement strand
AAGTACTAGAAAGTTTCAGAAACTGCTCCAGGTAAAAGAAAACTAAATACCTACAAAAACAAAATACGTGATACATGAACATAGATGTGATTTTTCTAAAAAGAATATTACTTTGAAAGCTGGTAAAATTTGAATGTGAATATTGTGTTAATTCTTTATCAAGGCTATTTTCTCAATTTGATAATTCTACTGTGGCTATATAAAAAAAAATTTCTCTACTTTGAGGAAATACACTTGAAATTACATTGAGGTAAAAGGCCATCTTGTCTACAATATATTGTTAAGTGAAAAAAGTAACAATATACAGAGACAAACATACATGGATATATGAATGGCATACATATAAAAACATAAAGCATATGGAGCAATCCTTCAACAGTCAGAAAAATTGTATGGCTAAATATACGCACTTTTGGTGCTACAGTTCTCAAAATTTCCTATAAGTCTGAATTATTATTAATGTGATAGTTAATTTTATTTTATTTTTTATTTATTTATTTTTTTGGTTTTTCTCCGGTACCGGGAACCGAACTCACAACCTTGCGCTTGCCAGGCAGGCGCTTTTGCCACTGAGCTAAATCCCCAGCCCCGTGATAGTTAATTTTATATGAAAACTTAATTGGGCTAAAGGATATCCAGAAAGCTGATGAGAAAGTATTTCTTGCTGTGTTTGTGAAGTATTTCCGGGCTGAGGATACAGCTCAGCAGCACAGTGCCTGTCTGGCAAGTGCAAGGTCCTGAGTTTGATTCCCAGTACCAAAGGAAAAAAAAAAAACAAACCAGTAAAGAACTTGTGAAGTATTTCCAGAAGATATTTGTATTTGAATCAATCGACTGAATAATGTAGATATATCTTCACATTTGTGGACATCTATCTCTTCTATTGAGACCCCATTTAAAACAAAAAAGCAGAGGAAGGGCATATTCCTTCTTTCTGTGAGCTAGGCCTTCCATATTTTCTTGTCCTTGGACACCAGAGCTCTGGTTTTCAATCATTCAGCCTTCTGAAATTATATCAGTGGTCCCTATTTCTGTGGCCTTCAGACTTGGATTTACACAGTACTGTTTTCCTGGGCATCCAGCTTGAAGATGGGATATCCTGACCATCATAAAATAAGCCAGTTCCCATAATAAATCTTCTGATATATCTGAATAGATCCATTGATTTTTCCCTGACTGATGCTGTATATAGATAGTATTAATATACACATTATACAACATATATATTACACATAATACTCTGTAAAGCATCTAAAAAACATAAACTTTCTTGTAGCAAAATTTCTATTATTTATGATCCTTAAAGTGAATTCCAAAATGCTTCCAAGACTGTATGATAGAAAAATTTAAGAAATAAATTTTTCATAATAATAAGATACATGCTGTTCCTTAATATAACCAAATAAAATATTTGATGGTAGACTGTGTTAAGTATTTAATATGCCCCTAAAAATAATAGCATTTATTACAGTTTATGCTGTTTTAGTTTTTAAATTTTGTAGTATTGGAACAGTCCATGCAAGTATTGTCATTAGTAAATAGATTATATAGTATGTATTTTTTAAAATAAATCTGCCTTTACACATCAATTCTATTTTCACTCTCACATACCTGTGAAGTATTTGATTGTGTTTGTCTGCAGTACTACTTTCTAAATCCTATTTGGGTATCTTTAGATTTGGTTCATGAATTGAAGGTTTTAAAATGCTTAGAGGATGAAACTCATTATTTCAGTATTTCTGCTCAGATTAGGTCCATTTGATGTGAAATTATATTGTTGACATTAAGTGGTAATTTTTAGGAAAAAAGTATCCAGACAGCTTCAACCCTTGTAGGGGAAATGAGATAAATGAAACAGCAACCATGAAAATATGAATACAATTGTTTTGAAGTCCTGAATTTGCTGGTACAGAATTATTTAAAATAATAGACAACAAATGAATACATACATGTCACTCTCTAGTGCTTCCTTATGACCTTATGTCTTTATTTTTGTTTGTTTACCTTAAATTACAGACATTTAGAGAGTCAAGCTGGCTCTTCTGGGATGTAAATATTTTTTAATGAGAATTTGGAAAATAAAATATTTGCAAGAGGTGCTACTGAAAAAATACAAAAATTCAGGATATAAATTGAAGGAGAATACAAACTTAGAGAAAATATTTTCTCTGTTCTTAGGTTTAGTAAATACACATTATCACCATAAACTATCCACTCTTTTCATGCTCCATTTTGATTGGCTTTGGAGATGAAAAGAAACTTATTTTGCATTGCATATTTGTCCTACAGCGCAGCACTTTGAAAGTCCCTTTAGAATAAACCAGAAGTAGCTGGCTGATAGCCAGTGGATTGAAAAATAGCAAAAGACATCTCTGAAGCATTAATGGTGCCTAAGGAAAAAAAAGGCAGGTAGGAGCCTAGAGAGGGTAACAGACCAAAACTGGCAAGGATCCAAGGCAAGTCACTTTTACACCGGTATATTTACCCTTCTGTTTTTAACGTCTCTGCACCAGTTCCATTTCTCAGAAGACAAATAAATATCTTTTCTAACATTAAATAATTTCCTGGACCTTAGTCCCTTGCTTCCTTAGCAAAAATGGGAAGGTGAATTGAAATATATATCAATAATTGGGTTTAAGCAATAAACTTTTAGCAGTGTGTGTTGCTAACAGGATAGGATACAATATCTTCCTAATGAGATTTTGTTGTTTATATTGATTCATCTGATCTGCAATACTGGGAGCTGATCCTTGTTAGAATTTTAGTCCATGTCCTGAGTCAATTAAGCAGGAGTTTATTAGGATCTTACAGAGAAGCAGAACAAATAATGTGTGTGTGTGTGTGTGTGTGTGTGTGTGTGTGTGTGGTAATGCAGAGAGAGGTGGAATTTTTTTTTTTAAGGAATTAGCCCATGTGATTGGGCCAAACTTGCTTGCTGGGAATGGAGGCAGGATTTCTATTCAAACAGGATTAGCATTTTGTGGTTGTATTATTTTTTGCCTAGGAAACATCAGTATGTATTCTCATGGCCTTCAATTGATTGGATGAGCTCACCAATATAATCACGGATAATCTACTTAAAGAGATCTCATTCAAATATTCATTACAGCTAAATAATACCTTCAGAGCAACATCTAGACTAGTGTTTCATGATTAGGCCTCACTCTTTGAGACTCAGATAGCCAGTAAAATAGTTCCTAACATCTTAAGGCTGTATCACTGGGATGACCATAACCCCACATCACGAAAGTCAAAGCTACTGTGCTGGATTGACGACTGGTGGTCAATTTATAACCCCCAGATGAACTGAATAAGCATGGTGTTCGGTGTGGGAGGCCCAGCTGAGGATTGTTGCCAGCAGTATAAGAACCAGAACTTGATAAGAAGAAGAAGGCTGTAGGGAGTTGGTAGAAGCTGTTGGGAGCCTATTGGAAGCTGTGAGAAACTGTAAGGAGCTGTTGATTCTCTTGGAGGACCTTGTCATGCTGGCTTTTCTGATGAATTTAGCTGCTTTCATCCTCCAAGGAACTCGGGACCTTGTTGTTGCTGAGAATGGCTTCAGTTCCCTTTGGGGGAGCTCTGGCCTCACTCTGAACATCACTTCCTGGCTTTAGAGGGGAGGATAGTGCACTACTCAGGCTCCTGGAGGTTTGTCATGTTGACTTTCCTGATGGGAACTTGGCTGTCCTGATCATCAGAGGAGCTTGGGCCTCACTGTTACTGAGGATGGCTGTGGTACTTTCTGGGGGAGCTCTGGTTTTTATTTCAAGTGTCACTTCCTGGCTCCAGGGTAGTTCCCTCAGCTTGCTAGCACAGATCCTTCATCCCACTGGCACAGGCTTTCTAGCTTCCACCACTGACCTTCGGACTATCTCAGCACAGATCCGTAAAACAGGCCTGCATGAGATGTTGTCATGGGCTCTAGGCCTCCAGCTGGACTCATGGGAGGCATTGTTACAGGCTCTTGGTCTTCATCTGAACTCATGCAGGATATTATGATGGGATCCAGGCCCTCAGCTGTATTCTTTGGTGTTTAATGTGTGGACAGATTTCCTGCACTGTCTTGTATATGATTTTTTGGGTGACTATTATAAATAATCTTATATAATACGTGTCTTGTATTATATTGTTTCCCTTGCAAAACCCCAAACCATGACAGCTACCAAAAGAATTTCCTACAAATGAGGTCCCTGTCTCAGCCTCACAGGTAAGGCACATGCCTAAAATTCATTAATGGCAAGTTAATATGCACAGAAGGGTTTCCCATGAACCAACATTTCCTGCCAGTTTCATATTTTTTCTGCTTTACTGACCCTACTGAGTTCCCACTCACATGAATCCATCCTGGTCCCTTCTCTGTTTCCTCATTTTCCCTTAAAATGCTCAAAGTTGTACACATAGAAGTTGATTTCAGGTCACAATAGACTCAATTCCCTATTGCAGGAGTATATTTTTGCTTAAAATCTAGCCTTACCACTTTAGCAAGTACCCAGTTTTTTATGTTTGACACTACTTTCCTTTACAGAACAATAAATATGGAGAAAATTTGCTAAGTAATTAATATAACCTAGGAGCTCTGGACTTTACTCTTAACCAGGTAAAATGAAACATTTCTCTAAAAGGGAAAAGCTTGCTAGCTATTCCTTGAATTGAATAAGATAATGAGAGAGAAAAGGAGCACTTAAAAAAAACCAAAAGAATATATACATATTTGTCTAGAGGAAAAAAAAATGACAAATGGGTAAGATCCCACTTCTCTGAAATCACCATTTATCACCCTGATTATGTGTTTGGACAATGTCTCTTGGGCTGGTGCAGTTCCAGAGTCCTTTTAATTAAGCCAAGGATACCTTCCTTTTTAAAGATTATCCTTCTACACATTTATGGTTCTGCCTAGATTTTTTTATTCATACCAATAAATAATGTTACATTTCTATTTTCTTTCCCTTCTTAGATATGTTAACCTTATGCAGCTTCAGATAAAAAAGATCATTTATATGCTTTCACACAGTAAAATTATTTTTTTTCTGGTAGGAAACACCATTCAAACTAATTTAATCTGTACATTCAATAGAAAAGGCTGTTTCATTTGAACTATTGGTTTATCTACTCATGAAGCTGTAAGACAGCACTGTCTGCCTCCTCTGTTTGCTTTTACCTGTCTGGATGTGAAATATTGCTCAATATTCATTTAACTGTTTACAATTTAAATAAAGCCATTATACCCAGCTACATTCATTTACAAATAGAATGTTGTCTTGGTCACTTTCTAGTCACTGGGACGAAATATCCAACAACTGCAACTTAGAGGAAGGGAAGTGTATTTTGGCTCCGTTTAATTGCATGGTCAGCAGAACCCAAGACAGGAAAACCATGGTGTATGGGTCGGGGTACTGGAAGCTGCCTGTATCATGGCAGCCTGGAGGCAGAGAGAGGTGAGATGCTTTGGAGGAGATATGTACTTCTCTGCCGTGCTCCATAATTCTCCTGCCTCTACTGACCAGATTGCATCTCCTAACAAGGCAGTAATATTTCATTCATGATTCAGTCACCTCTCAAAAGTTCTGCATATGAGGGTATGAAGCGTTTGGGAACATGCTTGATCTAAACTATATATATATGTATATATATATATATATATATGCATACACATACATATACATATATAACATTACATATATTTGACAGCTTTAGGTAACCAAAAATTGTATGCCTATCCACATGCAGAGAAAACATTTCTGCACACACTTTTACTTGTTGAGAAGAATGGAGGCTAGAAAATTGAGAAATTCTGAAGACTAAGGAACCTAAATACTGAGTTAAACAAACTGCTACCATTCTAAACTGGAACGTTCTATATCAACTTTAATTGAAGAGATTACTTTACAATCACTATCTATTTACCGTCAGCAGGGATAGAAACAGAATATCAAATAATATCAATTTTTAAAATGAAAATTTCATGAAAAATGTAAGATATATATAACCTATTTTATCCCTGCAACAAAACTCTTTAAATGTATACTCTCCAAAGATCCTCCAAAGATCCCACCTAATTCATGCATCTAATAGTTAATTCTCCACCCAATCTCCTCAAATGATTTTATTTTAAAGTGTTTTTAGTACAATATCTTAATTATCAATGAAATACATTTGACTAGAGTTATTTATGAACATAAGTACCCAAGTAAAATAAATCTTACATCATATCATTTTGAGGTTGTATGACATAGACAATTAAGTTTTGTTATAAAACAGCTTTGCTTTTGTTCAGTTATATTTGGTTTTCTTTTCAGCAGTTTAAAAAAAATCTAGTGTTTTTAATGAAGAGATTGGGAAAAGAATCAGACCTAAGATTTGTGCTTGTTAAATAATCAAAAAGGGAAGAAAAAGAACACCCTCAGTCTATGTTAATGGTTTTAGTAACTAAGCATATATATATACATATGTGTGTGTGTGTGTATATATATATACAAAAAAAGGGTTTCTTCCATTTCTACAATTTCATTGTAAAGAGTGTTAGTCAGTTATTGTCAAGATAACTGAATTTTTTATACCACAGAGAAGTGTAGACCATGTAGCATAATTGCTTTTAAGTGCCTCGTGCAATAATAGCCAATTCACATGTTTTAAGAGGCCAAGATTTTAGTTTCTAAACTAAGTATTGCTGATCACTGATAAGTCTCTTAGGTTTTTAAAGCCTGTGTTTCCATCTCAGAGACAAAAATGCCTTACGCTATCAAACCTCTACAGTTTTCATTAATAATAAATTCAAGAATATTAATTCTTTTTAAACTAGAATCAGGTCTGAAATGCTTCACTGCTTCTTGAAATTAAGAAATAATAATAATTCTTAATAATAAAATAAAAATTGCTTATATTACAGAATTGTTCTTTACTTCAACATTATTGAGCTGATAATCAGCTCAGCTTCTTTATACAGCTGCCACTTGACACTAAAGCAATCTGAGTGAAGCTAAACACAACAACTGCTTGAAAATCAACAATGAAAATAACGAGCAAAACATAAACAGAACTTCAAAATTCCCAAGAGGATCTAAAATTGATACAAGAATACTTGAAAACAAATGCATAAAAACATAGTATGAAATGAAAAATTGTGGGAAAATTAAAACCAATTGGAGGAAAACATGAACAACCATAAGGAACTGTTAGTGTACAAAGAATAATACTGTTTGAAACTAAGGAATTCCACATTTGTTTGTTTATTTTGTAGGTTTATTGGTTTGGCTGCAGGAAATAGGGAAATAGAATAATTCATTTTAGGGGCAATTTGGTTGTTAAATAAAAAATGCGATTTATTTAGTGTTTATGAGAAATCATGAATGTTACCAAAAGAACTGTTTTTTACTTGTCTGTATCCCTTCAGTCACCTTATATACCGTGTTGATTTTCAAATGAAATGATTTCATTTTTAAATTATTTTGAAAATAACTGGATCATGGATTTGGATGAGAAGGATTTGGTTCAGATAAAACCTTTGCAATATAGAAGTACTTTAAGAACAAATCAAAGCCTAAGGTCCCATTTTAGCAGGCCCTGGGTCATTTGTTCTCTCTTCAAGTTGTATATAATTCAAATCAGTGTTGAATAAATTATTTGATAGAGGTGAACAGACAACTCAGCAAAACAACGTTTATTTGTTTGCACTGTGTGGCCTTGTATTTAAAGAATAAAAATATGATTTTCTTCCTGACATGGGAGTAAGCTAACCAGTTACACTGGAGTGATATAATAAAAAATTCTTCATATGGAAATTCATTATGCAGTCTGGAGTCATTCTTATCACACTTGTATCTCATGGAGTCCAGGAAGGATAGGACACAAGAAGAAACTGTGAGTGCATATGCTTGGACCAAGGACTGCATTGCAGAGCCAATCCTAGAAGAAAGCCTGTGCCATCTTTAATAGCATTAACTATAGAACTGCCAACTCGGATTTTTAAAAAGTAACTTTACTTAGCCACTGCTACCACCTGCCAGTAAGAAGTGATTTTCTCTCAGGGGCACCAAAGGTGCCTATGAACTTTAGCTCACAATAACTTTTGTAGCTTTCTTTAATATCATTCTCATCCTGTCCTTTGCTCTTTAGATCAAAGGCCACCCTGGCCTGTGTATGTTTGTTGTCGATTTCATTTATACCTTTATAATCAACAAAGGCCTTCTAAAAATGTTTGTTTGAATGTGACACTACTCTCAATTTCAATAATAAAAGGAAAAATTATTATTATTTGTTGAATTTCAATTGCAAAACTATACTGCCATCCTCATGTATGAGCTAAGTATGATAAATAATGTTTAGTTTGAGCAATTTGAATGATCATTTGATGTGAACTCCTAAGACACAAGTCACTACAACTTTCTAAGACTCACTCATCAGTAGAAAACTGATTTTGATAAATTCACATTTCTAAGATGTTTTGATTCGTCTCATACCTAAAGAGCTAGGACTTCAGTTTATGAGTGAAAGCGGTGAAATGGATATTTTTTACAACTGTGTTTGGATATACTCAGTGTTCTCTAGTAAATACAGCATTTCCATAATCTTTAAGACAATGCTTTAAGTTCTTGTACATTTAGGATGTAAGTAATATTAGAAATGTAGGTGTTAAAGTAGTAATTTGTTTACAGGTAGATTTATATAGCTCACTCCAGTCTGGAACTTCTGGTTTCTAAGTGTCTTCTGCACCCAAGATATTTACTTCTGGTATGTCAGACCTTAAATGGGGTGAAGGTATAATTGTCAAATATGTCTCCCTGTTTTAGCAAAATGTGTGTAACATTGCAGATTTCTGCATTTGTTTCTGGAAACCCAACCTCTCAGACATTACACTGACAAAAGTTTGAATAATAGGGAGGTGGACACCTTCACTCATGTCACACCTGTTTCCTGAACCTCGACTTTGTAATATGATGATTACAGACATAATAATCAAAATCTGGACTTCCTAATACTTATGTAGCTGGTCAGCATGGCAACTGCATAAAAAGGAGAACAAAACACTATTTATATTCTTGAGAAACTTAGCTTACTAAAATATGAGCTAAGAATTTGCTGATAGCAGTTAGAACAAATAACTAGGCAATATGTAATCAGCTGTAATACATGTAATTATCAAGGACATTCACCAAAAATATAAGTTCAGTGAAAGATAGACCCACATGCATTCAAGGAATTAAGTAAGACATTTCAGAAAAATAGAAAGTGAGAAGCGTATAGCGCTTTTTTTGAAAACTATATTTGTTTAAGGAGTAAGAAGGACTTTTATTCACCTGAGGAAGAATCCTAATAGGCAAATGGAAAGAGGAACAAGTTTTGCACAAATAAGTGGTTGCTAAAATGTCTCATCAGACCACAAAATTCATATGTATTTATATAGATGTATGAATATTTGATAGAGATTACCACCAGAAAATTACCATTCTTATTATTAAAAAGAAATTTAATAATTAGTAACTAATAGATACTGATAGTATGGTGTTTGACTCAATACAAGTAACATTTTTTGTGATGGCTCATTCTTCGTTCTGTAATTAATCCTAAAGTAAAGGGATTTACTGAATTTACTTTACATCCCCATTCTGAGTTATTTCATATTCTGAAATGATGCCAACCTAAAACTCCATGGACTGTTTTGGCTTCCATTGTATTGAAGAGTGAGATAACAGGTGGAGGATAGTTCAGTGGTAAAATTAAAGAGTCAAATATGTGTGGAAGTTTCTTTTGAAAGTTGATGCCATTATCATCAAGAAACTGCTTTTATAGAAGTAAATATGAAATTTGAAAGAAAGTTACACAATAGATCTCACCTTGTGATTTTAAAAACACAATCATTGTGGGAATAAGGTGACCAAATCTACAAGTACTGGTGAACTACACAAGTGGTTACAAGTATTACATTTGCCATATGTGAATCTCCAGGGGGTGAAGAACTTGGGGCACAGTGGATACATACACTATAAACAAAACTGTTTAACTGTCTCATATAAAACCATTTTGTAGCATCAATCGAAAATATTTAGAAAAAGCAAGGGTCTTTCTCTTTAAAATCCCATGGGAAAGGCAGGAGTGAAATTAAAAGCACTGAAGGAAGAAAAATAAATTGTTATCATTAAATGAAGGTCAGCACTACTTAAAGGAAAAAATTAAGTCTAGATTATAAAAGCTTGGGACAGAGCTTAAGAGAAATCAGTCATTATTCTTATCTTATATCCTAAACAATGAAACCTGATTCAATAAAAACTGATTTTTCTGTTCACAGTGATTTTAAAGAACAAAAGAAAAACATAAGAATAATAGTCTCAAGTGTGTTCCAAGTATGGGGGATATAAACTTAATATGTGTCAAGTGCAGTATTGCCTGTGCCATAATAAGAAATAGGAAAATGGTAACTTACACTTAACTATTTCATGCTACATTTTTGCACAATAATATTCATGAAAATATATATATATCACAATTCACAGTGGTACCTTTTACAACTGTGAAAGAAAACTCATCAGACTTTTACAGTTCTAGTGGCCAGAAACCCATAACTTTTACAGTGATCAAGTCAAGGTGTGGAGAGAGCTGTATTCATTCCCTCCCCAACAATCAAAACAATCTCTTACCTTCAGTTTTCCAGCTCTCCAATGCCCCTCATTTCTTGGTTCAGGGCTCTTTCATTATCTTCAAAGCACATTATTCCAACCTTTGCTCCTGTGGTCACTTTTCCTTTTTCTTTTTTTTGGATCACTTACTTTACTTTGAAATCTACTGTAACAATTACATAAGACCCGCTACACAATCCAAAATAACTGCCTGTCTCAACATCCTTAATTAGACCTGAAAATTCCCTTTTGCCTGGTAAAGCAATACAGTAACAGAGTTTGGAGATTTGGATGTGGACATTTTGATGAGACCATCATTCTATCTACCTCACTGTCCTTTAAATTATATATATATATATATATATATATATATATATATATATATTCTGAGTACATGCTTAAAAATATACAGAGGTAGGATTTACATAGCCTATTTTAGAGGTGAACAAATGTAGGTACTTATCCAAGAAATGTCAGCTTTCATCTCTATTCTAACTAAAACCTTACCTTTCCATGTGAAAGTTCTGTGAAATTCCAGCTTCCTTACTCTAAATTGTGACTGTGAGGAAAGATTCCGCATTTTCACCTTCCCTCTGGTTTGGTGAAATGCATTAGGACAATGAAAGCTAATGGTCAGCTCAACATTCCAAGCTGCTTACCAGTGTCTCTGACATTCGAGAATCTAGGAGAGGGGCATGTGCAAAGCTACTGCCCACATAGGAAGTTTCAGAAGCTGAGATGTTTCCTTGAAGTAGCTTCCTAGAGACTGCTCCTGGTGGCTTCTTTATAATTCCTCCTGTATCATCCTTTTCCCCTTGGACCTTTTTGTGACAAAAAAAAAAGAAAAAAAAAAACCCAACACTTTAAATGTGTTGTTTCAGTTTGGGTAACTGAAGCGGTTTTAAAGCACAGGTCCTCCTGAGATGTCTGCTTGTACAAAACCCCTTCAAAAAACTATTCAGTGCTGACTGGACTTTATATCACTTAATAGAAATTCTCAACTTAACCTTTGGCCTTACTTTACTATGACATAAAATGGAATACAACATTAAAAGATTTGGATTGGGTGAGCCTTAAAATTATTCTTGGGTAAAACTTAAAATTCTTCTTCTATAACTTCCCCTTGCCATAATAAAGATATTTATGCAAAACAAGATCTAGATTAAATTAGCCTATTTCATTTTTCACTGAAAGTAATTTTATAATTAAACTCTAAGTGTAATGTAAAACGTGTGTGTATACATATGCATATAATATATTACAAACATGCATACACAGATATATGCACATGCATATATGTGTATTGGGCAACACACATATATACTTATATATGTCTAGGTGTGGTACAAACATACATCAAGAGATAAATTCTAGATTGTGTAAATTGTAACCATAGTAGATTAAGGTGGAATACTCCTTGTATTTTATTTCATCTTATTTAGGAATATTTCCCTGAGTCCATTTCTTAAGATTATGTCACTGTCTTAAACATAGCTCTGAAAATGCACTTGCTTAACACACCCTGTTCTAGTTAGTCTGCCTGACTAAATTGCACTAGAAGACATGGATTCACACATTATTCATCTAGAGACCATATGTAATTCCTGAAACATGATAGAAGTTTAAAAAATAATTGGCTGATTTAAACAGGCATTTGGTCACACTGTAGCTACCCCAGGTCAAGAATGAGTGTGAGGTGTACTGGAGAATTCAGTAAAGCACCTGAGCTTGTTCTGTAACTTCACAACACTCCTGATGTGCCTACAGCTCAAGTGTTCAGAATTCCTCATTCCCAATCATTTGTATCCAATTTTAGTGCCCACTTTCATTCTTTTTTGGTATCAGTTCAATATTATTCATGGCCACGAAGGGAGGTTAAGGGTTGAGGCAAAAATCAAAGGGAACAGAAAGTACTTAACAGTACAAAATAATTCAGAAAACATTTTAAACAGTAATAGTCCCTGTATGAAGATTTAAAAAAATAGACACATGTACAAACAACAAATAAAAATAAATGCAAAATTCTGCAGCAGCAAGCAAGCAAGGAAGCCAAACAATCTAATTTTGATTTCTCCCTATTCAGAGGAATTGCAACTTGAGAACCATGCTGGCCTAATGGGGCCTCATGCAGATCCCATTATATAAGTTCACTGATTACTTGGTTCAGTCCACTTGAGATGCCAGAATCTTGGCCACAGTGTTAGTTTGGTTGATTATTCAGGTAGCTTTCTTTAATAATACCTCAAGGGGTTGTGGCTTTTGGCAAGAATAGAGCTAATTCTAACCTAATTGTCACATAAAGTTTTCCCAAAAGCACAGTAGCCACTGACCTTATGCCATTTCCTATGACACACTTTTCAACATGCCTCCTGAGTGTAATAACACACCCTGAGTTTGCTGTTTAACAGCTTAAGCCCACAGTAGACTGTCTTGTCAGTACCACCATTTTACCTTTTCTACAGAGAGAAAAATAAGACCAGGAGTCTATCTCTCAGACCTCCAAATTGCCATTTTCTCCCACCTGAATAAGCTTTCAGTAGCTATTCCTTATGCACAGAATGGAGATTCTTAGCGCAGAGCAATTCAAACACTATCTGTTCTTCTCCCAATTCTTCAGAGTTCCTCATGCTAGTGTAGTCTCTTTTCCTTGCAAATTATCATAGGATTTCAGGTGGACCCTTTTTCAAGTAAACAATTATTTTTCCAAGTTTCTTAGAAATAATGACTATGTTTGTATGCACCTTTCTGTCTGCCACTCAGTTTTTAACATCTGTAACTATAGTTTCCCATTTTCACATCAAGAATATAATTCCCGCCTCTCTTCTCAGAATTCCTTAGTGGAGAAATTTCCATGGTACAATGTATGCTACCGATATAATCCTAAAGTGTTTGGCAATTGAAGGAGAACAGCACTTAATTTTCAATGTTTCAAAGAAACTGAGAGAGTCAAAAATTTTGAAAAAGATTTTTGCTGCCTACTAAAGAAAAGCATGAGGTTCCCAAATATCTGTCTTCACCGTTATTGATTTCTTGCCTCCAACCAAACCCAGGATGAATTAAGTGCGTCAGGTTGCCATTACTCCCCAGAGCAGGGATCCATAGCAAGGTATTTTCTGATTAGGCATGATCAAAGTGGCCAAGTGCTTGTCAAAACATGAAGGCATCCTTATTTTCAAGGATAATTGTCATAGGACTTATGCCAGATATTTACTGTTAATGATTCATTGTCTCAAATATTTGAGTTTCTTAATCCTAAATTATCAAATTGAGGTAAAAGAGTATTATAGTAAAGAGGAGATCTAGATTTAAAAGAAGTGTTCCATCATGTTTTCAGGATCTCCCACAGACAAGTGTAAACGGAAGCAAAAGAGAAGGTCTGGTGTACTGTAAAGAAGTATAACAAAGTTGTGTCTAGCTAATTTTTTTTATTGTGACCATGTTAACACTTTGAAAATGACAAATAGGGAACTGTCTAAATTTAACTTGCTGGGGAGTATAGCTCAGTGGCACAAGTGTCTACCTGCCAAGCTCAGTGTCCTGAGTTTGATTCCTGGTATGAAATAAAACAAAACAAAACTTAACTTCAATGGAGAAGTAGTCTATGCACCAGCTAACTGGGTAGTCTAACATTACAAAAATAAATGGGAACAGCATGACAATAACTATCATTTATTTAATAGTATCACAAAAGATGATGTTCAGTAAAATCTGATCATGTGCTTGAATGCCTTATAATGTTAAATAAATCCAACTTCACCCCTCATTTTACATATCTTTCCTTTGCTTTAAAATTGTTTCATGAGCCTTGTTGGCTGATATTTTGTACTCTTTTCTATTCTTTGTTGTACTTACTGTTAAGATTTGGAATAATTTTGTGGAAACAGTGACTATTATATGCTGTATTATGGGGACTCAATATCCTATAGAATTCTTAGAACAAGTAAAGAAACTATAGTCTTGATGTGTCTACTTGATGACTGTCATTTAGAGTCTGTGTAGTATGGTGTGGTTCAGATTATTAACCCAGAAAGTAGCCCATTATAATGGTAAAGTAGGTTGATGTCTTGTAGTGCAGGATTTGGTACAGAATGGACAGATTTGAACATAGGCACACAAGCTGCATAATGATTTTCATTCTACTTCAGCCATAAGCCAATTGGAATTTAGTCATGATCGTAGATATAATATTTTTCTAACTGCTCAGATATCATTTTCATGTAGCTTACTTTTCTGGGAGAGCCAAAGTGATAAAAATATGGTGAGAGTCAAAAAATTCAGTATCTAAAAACAATGAAACAGTGCTCTGAGTACAAAGAACACATTTGAGGCTGATACACAGCACTTCTATAACAATTACTTCAGAAGTATTTAAATAGCACAGTCATGTAGGCAGGATGATAAAATTCAGATATGAGAATTTTGTGCAGACTAACCATCCAAAACAAATTACAGACTTTAATTCTATTACTTATTAAGACACTAACTTCCTGAATCACGAAGCTTTTGTGTGTTAAAATGTGTGACACATTTATGTGAGTTACTGTTTCTTTTATAGTCCCAATTTCATTCCACAAATACCCTCTGAAAGCTATTACATTTTATTGCATTATTTATTAAGCAATTGATCTCCATCATTTTATCTTACATTCTAAGGGCATGTACATTGTCTTAACTGTCTTGTACTTGATACAGTTGGTATGTGCAGCTTATTGTATTTGTAGGTTCACATTTGCATATCTGATCAATTACAAACCAACAGCACAAGATGCAGTGTGATACCTCAGTTTAATTCAACTTAGGTTTCAATTTGTTTTGGTTTTAGATATTAATTTAGTTAAATGTGAGTGCACAATAAAGTAATTACTCCAAGCAAGAAAAAGTTTAATTTATATTTAAAACTTTAGAAGATATATGTCTCTACTTTCCAACTTATAAAAAGGTATTAAAAGTTATCATCCATTTAAAATTCTATTTTTTGTACCTCCAAATCACTTCATCAAAAAGCACATATTGATGGTTTTAAATAAACTGGAGGAGATATTTTTTCATTTGCCTAGCAGTAGATATACAATAAATGTCTGCTTCAGTTTATGAATGTCAGAGATTGAAAACTGCCTCCAAATGTGGTGAGAATCTGATCTCTGGAAGTGCTTGATTTATCCAACACAAAGAAAATGGACTGCTATGTTAATATTAGACAATTTTCATAAAAATCAATATTAGACAGTATTCCATCTTACCTACAGTGCTCTGATATGACAGCACTTGGCTGGAGTTAGGTGATGGGTTTTTGATCTCCTTTAAATGGATTAGACAGAAACAGAAATAACTTCCTCCATTCCTTATTGTAATACTTATAAGCTAACATGTAATCAAGAATACACTGCCTAATTGGAGGATTAATGTTTATTACTCTTCATCTACAATATCATTATTGTGGAAAACCAAGTCCAGAAGTATTAGCTGACCTGCTGTACTGGAAACAAACCAAACAAGGAAACTTTCAGAATCTGGTGACTCTTTTCTAGCTCTGTCTGACTTTACAAAATGAAAATTCTAAGTTTGTTCTTCAAGGTGTTGCACTCTGTCCATCCCGCTACCCCGCCCTCATAGCTCGTCCTTCTGTCTTCAACTCAGATTAACATGGAATGTTCTACCAAAAAATTGTATTTTCAAGCCAGTACTAAATAAAGTAATTATGGGAATTTAAAAGATTTTCTGTTTCTGTTTCTCGAGAACTACACTATGATGTGGGCAGAAACAAGGAAAAACATTTCTTCAAGAAAGTATAGGATGCTTCTCCATTATTTTGCTCTGTTTCCCCTGACTCATTAAGTGTTACAGTGTTTTGGAATACCTGTGGATTTTGGAGCTTCTAAGAAATAGCTATGAGGCATTAAAACACATAGCCTCCCTCAATTTTATTTTGTTTCCTGTTAAAAAAAGTATCTAAATTGGGAGTGATAGTACAGGTCTGTAATCCCAACATTCTGAGGGCTGAGGGAGGAAACTATGCCTCAAAATAAAAGATAACAACTGTCTAGTACAGCTCATTGTGACATACCTGGGTTCAATCCCCAGTGCCCAACTTCCCACACACACTCATAAACAAAAAAAGTGTTGCACTATAGCATTGATGCATCCAGAGTAAAAACACAGATGGCCTAGAATCAAATCCAGATGGGGCATTCATTTTGAGCATTTTTTCAAAGCACATAAAGTCTCGGGGCCTTGACAAGGGCTCCTGGTCAATAGAGATGACAACAGCATCTCCCTTACAGGTCTATTCTGCAGATTAAATGGCTCCAAAGTGTAAAAACCTCAAAACAGTGGCTGGTGTATAATAGAACATAAGAGGTTGTCAATATAAAAGTATCAATAATGGTATATTACATTTAAATACATGATCAGCTTTAAAATTTATACTGCACTTGATTTCATAGCCTAACACTTCACTATATAAATATATTAATCAAAATATATCCTTAAATTTATGATACCAAAGAAGTTAACAATAATGTGATTCTGATTTTAATTTTTTAATATACTATGGCCAACTATTTTAGATGAGCCTACAAATAATCTTTATCTGTGAAAAATAGGTAGAAACTCACATATAACAATTAACATTTCCTTAGATTAAAGTCTTAGTTCTGCTTTTAAAATAAGAAAAAATTGGTGTAGGTTAAGAAATTGGAAATTTTATGACATTCTAATGATGAAAATATAAGCTGATAGTCAGGAAATAAAATCTTTCATCAGTGTTTGTCCTGCTTTTTTCTCCACCCAATTCTGTCAACTTTTTTGTCTGTATTTAGAAAAGTTTATAAATTATAGCATGTCCTAACCAAATTTAACCAGGATGACATTTTTCTAACCTATTTTTACATTCATGGTACATAGCATGGTTTTAATATCCTCACATATGGAAAGTACTCTTCCCCGGTAATTTTAACTTAATTTACTGCTTAATTCCAAGGTGATGAAATTTCTAAAACTGTTAAAATGACTTACTAAAACTAGCAACCTAATTTCATTGGAAAGATATAACTTTAGTATAATTTGGTACTAGAATTTTTTTTATGTTTTTTTCTATACCCAATGAGAATCTATTTTAAGATGCATTTCAGGAGTTACTTAAATTTTTTTCCAAATGGATCTTAATCCAAAAATAAAAAAGTATATATGATGAAATATATATATTATATGTATATATAATATTATATATGATGGAATATATATATATAATGACTGTGTTTAAAGGAGAAGAAAGTTAAAAACAAATTTCTAAAAGTTAATTCAGGAGGCAATATAACTACATACAAGTCATCCCACTTACTGTCTTGTTTGTCCTGAAGAGTGTTTAATATCAACAGGTATAGTAAACTCTCCCATGCAGAAAACAGCCTGATGTTCATGTAGTACATATTGTACTGAGGGGTTACAAGGGAAAAGGTTTAATACACGACAGATAATTTATAGGACTATTTTATAATATTCACCTAAAGTGAATTGTAAAAGAATGTAGGAGATCTGTCCACACATTGGTGAACCAAAGAACTCAGCTAAGAACCTGGATCCCATGGGAATGTCCTGAATCAGTGCAGCTGGAGTCTTGAGCCCACCACAGTGTGTCATGAAAATCTGTATTAAAGATCTGTACTGGGAAGACCCAAAGGCCAGTGGTGGAGTCTAGAAAATCTACAATCAACAGCAGACCATCTTCCCCACCAGTTCTCTTTTTATGCTGTTGATTTTCCTAGAGAAGCTTGTCCTAGTGGTTTTCATTGTATCACCTAGGCTATTCTCATTGTTGGTGGAGTTCAGGTCCTTTTTGTCATTAAGAATTACTGTGGCTCTCTTCAGGGGAGCTCTTGTCCTTACTTTGAGTATAGCTTCCTGGCTTCAGTGCAGATCCTTTAGTCAACTGGCACTGATCCTTCATCCCACTGAACTTTCTGGTTTCTACCACTGGCTTTTTGGCCTTCCCAGTGAAGATTCTTCAAACCGGCCTGCATGAAACATAGTTGTGGGCTCTAGGTCTTCAGTTCAACTCATGTAGGACATTGCCATGGTATCCAGGCCCTCAGCTGATTCTTTGGGTCTCTAATATATGGACAGATCTCCTGAAATGTTTTGCATTTAACTCTTTTGGTGAATATTATAAAATAATCTTCTAAATGATGTATCCTACATTAAATCTTTTCCCTTGTAAACTCTGGCTACAACAGTACATATATCAACATTTTGATAATTATGTCTTTATTTTATTTTTTTATGCTTGTCTCATCATTTAATTTTTTAAAAATTTATTTGAAAAGTAAAAGAAGGAAAAAGTTACAAATAGGCATTCATTTACAAAACTAGTATAAGAACAGTAAAAACAATACAGAGTTACCAACAAAGTGGTAGAAAATCAACAGTGGTTCTTATATTACATATTGATATCTTCAAAGTGGTTTCTTATGAAAATAAATAGAGACACGCAAGTTTGGTCAAACAAGTAATCATTAACTGCTCCTTTCAGTAAAGCGATAGAAGACAATAATACAACTATATTAGCTATCCTGTATATACATATTTATATAATTTCCCCCTTTTTCCTTTCTCATTTCCCACACCCCACTTGCCCTTTACTTTTGAGTATTTTGCTTTTGTTTCACAATGACCATTGTACCTCCTAATTTTTACTCACTTTTTCAGGTTCTTATACTAGTGAGACAGTATGTTGCTTACATATGCAGGTCTGATTTATTTCACTTATGAGTATGGTCTCTAGTTGTGACCATTTACCTATAAAAGCCTCGAGTTTATCTTTTTTATAGTTGAGTAATATTCCATTATATAAAAGTACCACAACTTTTTTATCCAATCCTCGGTGGATGGACATTTGGGTTGCTTTCACAATTTAGCATTTGTTCACAAATTACACTGCTGTGAACATGGGTGCACATATATCACTGTGATATGATGTTTTCAGATCTGCTGGGAAAATACCCAGAAAGGGAATAGCTGGGTTGAATGAAACCTCTAGACCTAGTTTGCTGAGGTATCTTCAAACTGATTTCCACAGTGGTTTCACCAGTCTGCATTCCCACCAGCAGTGGAGAAGAGTTCCTATTTCTCGACAGCCTCTCCAGCATTTGTTATTGGTTGATTTCTTAATGCTAGCCATTCTTACTATGGTGAGATGAAATTTCAATGTTGTTTTAATTTGCATTTCTCAAATGACTAATGATGTTGAACATTTTCTCATGTATTTATTTCCCATTTGTATTTCTTTATCTGAGAAGTGTGTCTTCATCTCAGTTGCCCATTTTTCGGTTGGGTTTTTGAATTTGGGGGGCTGATGTTTTTCAATTCTTTATATGTTCTAGATAGAAGACCTTTGTCCGAGAGACAGTCAGCTAAAATTTTATCCCAATTTATGGGTTTTCGGTAATTATATCTTTAAAGCACTGCAACTCAATATTTCTAACGTCTCTTTAGAAAACGACTACCAAAACTTTTATTGTTAGGTTAAAGAGTTCTTTTGATCCATAGATTGTAATATGAGCTGTATATTTAACACTATATTTTATACTCAGATCACTAAATACATCTCTTATCAATGTTTAATTGTGCTCAAGTTCTAGCTTTTAAAATCATCCTAATGTAGCAAATATCTCATTCAGTGTAGAACTCATTTTATATCTTTTAGCATATCTCAATGTGTGAGATGCAGTTACACAAATAATCCCACATTTACTGTTTTAAATTATATATTTATCCAGAAATGAAGTGTAACATGAGTTAAAAAGTATTTTTCATGATATATAATCTTTCCTTTATTGCAATTTATTACAAATTTTAAAATACACAAAGTCATAAATAAAGTGAGTTACTACTTTTTTCACTTTCTCATAACTATGGTAAATATTCAAGTTTTCATTTTCCCAGGCTATATTATACATGCACGTTTCTGAATATGCTTGTATGTGTTGTGTGGTCCAGCAGATAATTACTGCAGAATCTGAATGCATAATAATTGATTTCCTTTGTTCAAGGAGGATGTATGTATTTTTAGGGTTCAAGTATATTGTGGAAGTCAAATGTATTTTTCTACAGTTTTAAATCAAAGTTTGTTGTAATGGGTTCTTGTCTATTTGTCATTAAAACATTTCACTTTTTCTTACGCTTTACATTTAAAAATCAAAGACTTATTAATACGAATTTACCTCCAAATAAAACTAGCCAAATTCTACTATTTTTGATGCATGTTATTTTTTCCTAACATTCAAGTATTTTTATTATAATAACATAATCATAATTCATTTCATTTAACACCCACAGGGTAGCTGTCCACTTAGTGTAGGGCCAGTCATTCCTCCTTTCTTGCTTATAGTTTCCAAGGATAGCTATAGAATATAGTAAGAATGCATCATTCTAAAATAAGAGTACTAGGTGTCAGGGACATAGCTCAATGGTACAGCACCCGCCTGGCAAGCACGAGGTCATGAGTTCAATTCCTGGTACCAAAAAATAAAATAAAATAAAATAAAATAAAATAAAATAAAACAAAACAATAATAAAATAAGACTAGCAGAGGCACAGTGAACCCTATTACAGGACCCCATCTTCAGAAGTAGGATCTCCTCCAACACTTCAGAGCAGCAGTTCAAGAGGCTCAAAGGTAGAAAAACCAGAGAAAGCATCTTTTAACTGTCTTTCCAATATGGTGCAAGCAAGCCATTCATAGATGGGGCTCTGTCTGCCCCAGGCAGCTCTCCTTAGCCTTGGGAAACCATCTCACGATGAATGCCGGGCTTCTGTTGTTCCATTAAGCATGCCTTTGAGTAATAGACCCACTTCACAGAACGCAATGTGAGTGTGCTGTTCTTTTTTCTTGAACCCAGACATGTAGGTAACCAGTGCATAGTGAATCCACTTCACAGTTTCACGCCGTTTATTCATGCCTTCATTGAGTATTTTAGCGTTTATAGTAGGTTAAAGGTTAATCCCTTAGATGGTAACACAAAAAGCAATGAACAAACATCACCAGAGCAATAATAAAGGCCTTCCCTAACATAACTTACTTTCTAGTAGAGAAATATAGTTTATAAAGAATGAGAAAATTGAATAAATTCTATGATAACCAGAAGTGATATCTACCATGGGTAAAAATAAAGCAGACTTTGGTTGACCAGTATTGCATGTTTGTATCTGTTTTCTTGAGAAGCCACTTTGAAGATATCAATATGTAATACAACCACCATTGTTAATTCCCTACCACTTTGTTTGTAACTCTGTATTGTCTGTACTGTGCTTGTGATATGTTGTAAAATGTTGTATGTCTGTTAATGTTTCCCTCCTTTTATCTTTAAAATTAAAAAAAAGAGAGAAAAATAAAGCAGAAAAGCTGTTAAGAACTAAGACTAACTATTAAGAACTAAGATGAAATATTAAGTTCAGGGGGTAAAAAGAGCCTTTTGAAAAGGTAACATTGGAACAGAGACTGAATTAAATCAAGGCAATTAGCAATACAATTATAATAATCTTACAATGACACAGATCTCAGTGCTATTTAAAACTACATAAATGGGAAAGCAGATCCTTTTCTAGGCAAGTATCTAGATCAGAACTCAGTCCTAGTTTATATATCAGATACCACTTTGTGAGGTCTTAATGGAAGGACCAATGTAAGACATGTTCTACTTCTTGTCTTATAGAAAGTGGAGATAAAAATAGATGCCATGAATAGCACTGCATTTGCAGTAATTTGTGGGACAGCAATTGAAAGCTAATACCTGTCGCAGTAAATGGCAGTGGGGTCTTTCTGCAATAAATACCCTAAATTGTGGAAGTTGAATTGAAATTGGGCAATGAATACAGTCGAAGATTTCAGGAACATTATAAAAAACCCCTGAAATTTCTTTGAATAAACCATTAAGAAAAGTATGAGTTTTACCTATGCTGCTCTTGAGAGTTCAAAAACCAGGTGAGGCATCCTTGTTATACACAGTGACACAAAGCTTTGCAACAGTGTTCCTCCTTGTGGAAAGTGAAACTTCAAATTGATGAATTTATGTAGCTTAGGAGATTTCTAAAGAAAGTGTGGAAGGCGCCAGCTGACTTCTTTTTCTTCTAAATATTTTAAAACATAAAATGAAAGAGATAAACCAAAGGAATATAAGGAAAAACAGAAAAAAGATGCAAATCTTGATGTCTTAAAAACATTTTTAGAATACTATATTTAGAAATGTCTGCCAAAAGTAGTGCATGATGAACATAAGTGCTGGAATATAATCCGTTTATTCACTATAACATGTAAAAGATAAAAAGTATCATTAGAGTATTCAGTCATACAAAGTGTCTTTTTGAGCTTAATAATGTTCCTGGCAGGACCTCTCAATCTTTCAAATTGGTCTCAACAGTGAAAACTTTGTCCTTCAGCTCTCTGCACAGGAGTCAAAGAGGGATGGCATCAGAAGTTCTATGAGTGTGACTTTGTTCTAGTTCAACATTATTTTTCTACAATGTACCCATAAAGGCTCCTGTGTTCAAGGCGGAGCTTTTGGAAGGTGAAAGGACCATGGGGTGCTATACTCATCAGTAGCTTAATGAACTGATGGGTTCAGAGTTCAGTTTGCTGTCAGGTGCTCAAGTCACTAGGGGCATGATATGGAGAATATACTATATCATTTCCTAGCTCTTTCCTTTGCTCTCCATTTCCCAGCTATGATGTGACAAGCAGCTGTCTCCAGTGCAGGGCTTTCACCAAACTCTTTGTACCTTGGAGCCAGCCACAGACTAAAATCCTAAGCCAAAATAAACATGTCTTCCATTAAATTGTAGGTTCCAGAGATTTGCCCCACAGGTGTGGAAATGATTAAAACAAGTAGAAATACTGCCAGTATAGATGGCAAGAGAAAGATTACAAAAATTCTAGACTGTGAGTCCCCAACATTTTACTGGTAGGAGGCAGAATTATAAACTCTTAAGATACAAACACATGCTACTTCTCATGAAAATAAAGAAGATTAAGAACGTGGAAAAATACATCTTAATGGTAAAGTGGACAGTCACAAATAATTATTTTCACTATTTTGAATCTAAGAAGGAATGCCTAATATTTTACCAGCTGGATTGCTATTAAACAGGAGCTAATTTTTACTTCCTATTTTCCACTTGTAAAACTGTAATGTCCAAAGGTCATACGTAGCCTCTGCCTGACTTGCCAAGGTATAAGTTTGTGATTAGTCACTTGTTTTTTTTTTTTTTTTTAATGTGTGAACAACTGGAGGAAAAACTACCCCAGGACCTTTACTTACATAATTATGCTCAGAAACCTCATTTTCTAAGTCTTAATTTAGACTATGAAACTTAAGGGTATGATCGGAACTACCACGGAATGAGATTGGAGGGACCTTAGGAGATAGTGGCTGTGTTTTGCATGTGGGAGAAATGGGGATAAAAGAATGTCAGTGAAGTGTGCCTCTCCATCTGCGTCCTTGGTTGCCCAGCTCTCCCTATCTTACTTCTGAGAACAGTAAAACAAAACAAAACAAAACAAACAAACATTACGCTAGACGACATCTAATTCCTTTCATCTCTAATCTTTACTGGTTTCCCAGACCATCTCACCAGTACCTAACTAAAAAAATTTATGTTTACTGATGCAATAAGAATAGAACATATGTTCTCAGTTGAAATACTGAGTTGGATTCCTAACTGCAGCAACCCAGGTCTTGTTTAAACATTTAAGAATTTGTGTAGAGTGCCAAGCATGAAGACTAGCTTGCCCAGACAAAATATAAATGACATGTTTGGTTTTATCATTACCTTCATTATTACTGTGTGGTAAATTTCTCAAACTAGATATTTGAGAAATGCAGTATGGCCATCATCTTAATGTGAAAAATAAATGCAAATACGATGAGTGTTACTTCAAACTATTCAGAAACAAGAATATCTGACAGAATTATCTTGATTTAGTTCACTGAAAAAAAATCACTCTTCTGTAGTTTTTTTTTTTTCTAGGCAAATGTTAGAAGTACTTAATAATTAAATTCTTCATGGAGAGATGGTATATGCACATAAACTATCTTAATTATTTATCTGCTTCTCCTGTTCTCCATCTTTCCTGTCTTCATCTCTTGGTCCCCCTCCCATTTACAGAAGATATATCCCCCATTACCTATTATTCATCCTTCATTTTGCTTTTTTACTTATATTTGGGGTTTCTCATATAATACAAACAATGTGATATTGAAGATTTTGTGTATGATTTATTTCACTTCATACTATGGTCTGAAGGTGCATCCTTTTCCTATCTAATACTCAAGATTATCATTCTCTGTGTACAGCGCACTTCTTTGTGGATAAATCCCACCCTTTCTTTTTCCATTCATCTTATGGTGGCTGTAAATGCAACTTCCAAGACTAAACGATTATGAGTTGTGCTGCAATAAACATATCAATACAGTATCATGTTTTAAAATCATTCAGGAGTATAACTCAACGGAGAATAGTTTATTTTAATGGAATTCCTGTGTTGTAGGAATCTCCATAATGATTTCCACAGTGATTGCACTTGTAAACATTCCCATTCATATAGAAGGGTTCGTTTTCCCCTGTTGCCTTGAGAGCACTTACTACTACTTGATTTCATGATGATAACCACTTTCTGTAGTAAATGTTGTCTCAATTTATACTTCTCTCTAGCATTCTGTTTGCTAGGATCTTTTTGAAGATTTTGGTTTCTATGTTAACTAACGGGATTGGTCTACAGTTCTTTTATTTGTTTGGGTCATTGTCTAGTTTTGGAATCAGGGTAACTCTAGCTTTACAAATGACTGTGTATTTCTTCCCTTTCAATTTCATTAAAAAGTGAGGAGTATTGGTATTGTATCTTCTTAGTGAATTCATGGTGAATCCATCATGTCTTTGTCTTTTCTTTGTTACTAGAACTTTAACAACTTCTTCAATTTCATTTTCCACTCTTTCTTTAGTCAAAGTTTTATATATTCTTTGTTCAGTTTTGCTTGTTTGTATCTAGAAATCTACACACTTCTCTTGGATTCTCCAGTTCATTGGAGTACAGGTTTCCAAAGTAGTTACTAAGAGTCCTCTGTATTTCAGTGGTGTCTACTATGATTTTACCTTTTTCTTTCTTAATTGCATTGATTTGAGTTTCTTTTTTCCTTATTTAGTAAAAATAGCTAAGGATTTGTCTATTCATTTTATTCAGTTGAAGAAGAGGTTCTAAAATTTATTGATACTTTGTATTGCTTTTATAATCTCAATTTCGTTAATCATGCTCTGTTCTGTAGAATACTAGCTTTGGATTCAGATTGCTGTTTTTTCCCCCTAGGATTCTGAGTACACCATTATTCATTTTGACTCACTTTATTTCTGATGTGGGCATTTACAGCAGTAAACCTCTCTTTTAAGGATCCTTTCATTGTGTTCTGTATCAGTCAAGGTTTTCCTGGAGAAACAGATATAATACAAGAGGGACAAATGTATAAGAAATTACAAGATTGGCTTAGGACAGTCAGCTGGAGAGTTGTATGAGGAAGCATGCAGAGGGTGTCTGCACACTGAAGACTGAAGGAATCAGTCCAGACCCTGGAGTTCACTGCAGAGTTCCATGCAAGTCCATACCAGGAGGTCGATGAGTCTGCAATGGAAGGCTGAAGAACCCAAGGTGCAAGCCGAAGAGTCTGCACTAGAAGCCAGGAGATGAAGTCCAAGCTGAAGGTGAAGACTAGAGCTCCTCCAAAAGGAATGGAAGTTCTTCTGTCCTTCCTCATTTCCCTTTTATATTACCTAGGTGTTGCTCCACCCTAGGGTGGCTCCTCTGCACCCTAGAGTGTAGAATTCCTGAGCCAGTTGCTGAACCAAGTTTAGTTATGCTTCTAAACTTCTCAAGTTGACATAATCAATCAACCTTTACATGTTCTATAGGTTGTGGTATGTTGTACTCACATTATTATTTGAATTTTAAGTTCTTCCATGATTTCTTCTGTGATCCATTGATTATTCAAGAATATATTATTTACTTCCATCTATTCACCTAATTTTTTTATTTCTTTGCCATTGATTTCTAGTTTCATTGCACTGGTTTTATATTCTAGTTTTATATGTATGATATAATTTTGATTATGTTGCATTTACTTAAGCATACATTATATTTGAACTTATGGTCTATTTTCCCTGAAGTTCCATGTAATGCTGTAAAGAATATGTATTATGTCATTATTGCATGTAATTTTCTGTAGCTGTCAAATAAATCTATTTGTTTGGATGTTTTTATTCAATTTTGTTATTCCACAATTTTTTTCTCTAGTTGATCTACTTGTGACAGCAGGATATTGAAGTTCCTTTAGTACAAATATGTTTATAATTATTGGGTATTGTAGTGGATTGACAACTTGTGGTCAACTTGTAACCCCCACCTGAACTGAGTAAGCATGGTGCTGGGTGTGGGAGACCCATCTAAGGACTGTTGCCAGCAGTATAAGAGGCAGAACTGGAGAAAAAATGAGGCTGTTGGGAGCTGGTAGAAGCTATAAGGAGCTGTTGGGTTTTTTTCAAGGAGCTCGTCATGCTGGCTTTCCTGATGAACTTGGCTGTTTTCATCCTCCAAGGAGCTCGTGACCTTGTTGGCACTGAGAATGGCTTTACTTCACTTCAGGGAGCTCTGTTCCTCACTTAGAGCATCACTTCTTAGCTTCAGATAGAAAGATGGTGTACTTCCGAGAAGCTTGCTACACTGGCTTCCCTGATGGGAACTTGGCCATCTTGATCATCAGAGGAGCTCTGTTGCTGAGGACCTCACTGTTGCTGAGGATGGCTGTGGTACCTTTCAGGGGAGCTCTGATTCTTTTAAGTGTCGCTTCCTGGATCCAGTGCAGATCCCTCAGCCTGAGAGCACAGATTCTTCATCCCACTGGCACAGATTTTCTGGACTCCACCACTGACCTTTGGGCCTTCCCAACAGAGATTTGTGAAACAAGCCTGACTGAGATATTGTTAAGGGATCTAGGCCTCCAAGTAGACTCATGGGAGGCATTACTATGGGCTCAGTTCTTCAGCTGAACTCATGCAGGACATTTTTGTGGGATCCAGGCCCTCAGGTGGATTCCTTGGCCTTAACCTGTGGACAGATTTCCTGCACTCTCTTGCATATCATTCTTTGGGTGACTATTATAAATAACTTTATAAAATATGTGTCCTGTATTATATGGTTTCCCCTTGAAAATAACCCCCAAATAACCAGGTATTTTATGCTTATTATTATTTATTTTCAAAAGTCTACTGCAGAAGTGTTCAGTATAGATATGACTGCAATTGTTGTCCATCCCCAGAGTGAATTGCTTTCACTTCTCTGATCAGTTTCGGCTTGAAATTCACTTAGAAAACAGAATAGCTGCTCCTACCTATTTTGGGATTTTCATTGCATAAAATATTGATTTCTATCCTATGATTTTAGTCTATGAATTTGTTTTTTGAATTAAATGTGTTTCTGGTACACAGCATATCATTGAATTTTATTTCTTGATCCATTCTTCCAATCTATATCTTTTGACTGAAGAATTGAGACCATTCACATTGGGAGTTTTTACTGAAAATTATTAATCCTGTTATTGCATTACTTTATTCTCATTTATTGCTTTTTTCCCTTTTGATATGGTGTGTCTCAATTATCTTATTCATGGTTTTAGACCTGGGGGCACTGATATCTCTTTTATCTGCTTCTAAACTATACTTGAGAAATTATATTGGAGTGTTCATCTGGTAATCATCAATTTCTTCTGATGCTTTTTGTAATGGAAGGACCATACTACTCCATCAAGTTTGAAAGATAGTTTTAGAGGCTATGTCCTTCTCTTTTAGAGCTTCACATTCTTGACTCCAGCATTTCCTGGCCTTTAATGTGCCATTGGAGCAGTTCAGTGTAATTAGATTAGTTTACTTTGTATGTGTTTTGTTGCTTTTCTCTACTATCTGTTTATATTCTGCATCCTTGTATTTGACATGTGGGATTTTGTCTATTATGTTTCAGAGTTCTTTTCAGTTTATGACTATTTGGGGTTACAACATATCCACATTAAATACTTTACTCATATTTGAAAGCTCTCTGCTATTACTTCTATAAGTACCATTTTTAATGCCATTTGTGCTCGCTTCTGACTTTTCACTAATTCCAATCAACCTCAGATTAGACTGTTTTGTATCAACTAGGGACAGGTGAATCCATTTTTAACGTTCTTTTACAGTTTTCATGGTATCTCTGAGTAACCAAAATCAGCCCTGTCTTCATCTGACAATCTCAGGACATCAGTCATTTCTGCTGCCCATAATTTTAATAGAAATTTTAATTGTCTTTGATTTGTTTGCTACATTTTCATTCTTTGCTAAATTGGTTATTCATGTTGGGTATCATTTTGTTTAGCTCATCTAGTTTTTTATTAATGCCATATATAAATTTGCTGACTTTATTAAATCCATCATCTCTTTTATTTCATCTTATTTGAGTTCACCAAACACCTTATTGATCTTCTTTTTAATTCCCTTATATCATTTCAAATAATTCAGCTGTGATTATCTCCGCCATAATGCCTCAGGGATAAGTTTTGCAGGATTTTAGAATTTTAAAAGGCATTTTCCCCTTCTTATTTTGTATTATTCTGTTCATTCTTTTTTGTCCTGATGTTTGCAAGAATGTACAGTAGAAAGACTTTGTTGCTAGTATAGAGTTCTTTTTATTTAGTGTCTACATTTTAGTGATGTTTTCTGGGTGAAGTTAAGTATAGATCCCTGCCTATAAATCAAGATCATATTCTGTAAATTAATTTGAAAGGAGAGGATGCAGTTTAGTGGCTCTACCTTTTAGTTCTAAAGGAATTGACTAAAGTTTTGTTAATGACACAAAGGCAATCCAGATATTGGCACAAGGATAAAACTAATAACAACAACACCCTTGTAATAACAACTAAATGAGCACTACTGATAACTTCAAAAATTAGCTAGACATTAACATACCATAAGAACCAGTAATGTTAATCATAAAGAGGTGTTCTGTAAATAAATACAATGAATAAAACTATTAAAATATTGGCAAGCATTAAATATCTATTAAATACAACAACTATAACTCCACTAGCAATAGAAAATAGCTCAACAGTAATAGCATAGAATTAACTATCTAAAGATTAATAAAATTAGCAGTTGTATAGTAAAGACAGAGAGGATGAGAAATAGGAGAAGGAAAGAAGAAAAATTTGTAAAATTAAGCAATGCAAGATGACAGGAGAGAAAAATGTGATAAATAATGTATTATGGTTGTGTTTCCATGTGCCCCCAGAGCCTTATGCAGTCATGTGCGGTGGACTTTCCAGAGGTGCCCAGATCTAGAGTTTGTGATTGATTATTGGTCAGACACTTGGGGTAAGGATGTGAGTGCTACATCCGCCCTAGGACAGGTAGCCTGCGTACAATATAAGGGAGAAGAGGAGACATGTCCCTTCTCCTTCCCTTGTTGCTTTTACTGTCTTCCACTACCATGAATGGTTGCTCCTATGTGAAATGCCACCCAGCACTGGACCCAGTTGATTATGGAGTAAAACTTCTGCAAACAGTGAGCAAAATGAACCTTTCCTCTTTTAACTTTGAGTGCCAGGTACTTTGTCTTAGCAATAAGAAAAGTAACTGAAACAATCTTATAAATGATAAGATAATTAATAAAGTTAGAAAAAAGTACAAGCAAAAACAGAACAAAAGGATAAGGAGAATTTAAAAAAAAAAAAAAGACTCAGTTCCATAAAGAAAGAATAAAGAAACAAGCCCCTAAAAATTCTTCTTTACTTTTGAATGATTGCTTTCTTTCCAGGACCAGCAGTCCTGGGATCAAAGAAGTCATAGTTTTCTCTACCTGACTTTGTGGACTGTGAGTTTCTCAGGTGCTCCCTTGCTCCTGAGGTCCATCTGTCTGTATAACCCAGGCTGTGGCAACCGACCAAATTGAGGCACATTTTTCTTCATTCTGATAAATGGGGAAAGCATTGTTTGTTTTCGTCATTAGGCAGCTGGGTGAGAGTTAAACCAGTCCATCGGACTTAACCCACTATTTTAAGAATCAGCCTCGTGTAAAAGCTACACTGGACTTGCTTCTCACCCTAGTGGGGAAGACTTGTGTCTTTTCTCTCCTAAGTTTAAACCTTCCGGGCCTTCTATGTGCAGCCCACTCGCCCTCCAGGGCTATCTTCTGTGGCTGTCAGTCACTAAGACGCTGTGGAGAAGTAATAATGGAACTGGTGCAGTGAAGTTGTTTTGTAGTTTTTCTGTGGTTCAATCTTGCCCCTTCCCAAAACACTCTCTGACAGTATTGCCAGCGCTATGCTGGATTTCTTCTCCAATTCTAGCCTGCTGTGTGGAAAGATTCACTTTTACAGTGAAATCCCACTCTATGTTTGCAGCTAGCAGCAATCGTGAGGTTTTCTTGTGGCTACACAGGTGGTGCTACAGGGTTATTTTGTGCTTGTAGAGACAAGTGCATCTCCCGGTAGCATGCACTTTCCCAACTGCTTTACCCATCCTCTTCTCTACATTATGCTCATTTCTCCATTTCCTGCTCTGTGCTTTCTAATTTTTTTGTCATCTCCCTCACAATTCACGGATTTTTTTTTTTTTTTTTTTTTTTTTACCAAATAGTTATTTTTCTCATGTCAGGATTCCATGTCTCAAAGAGGTAATACTTATCTGCTAATTACTACTCTGCCATTTTCCCCCAGATATATCACTCTTGTGAGGTGGCTTAACATATCTTTGAAGAATCTAAACCTCTAAGAAATAAAAATAGTGATAAAAAAACAAACATTCCTATGTGAATTCTTATTTCTTTAATTATAAAATTATTTTGTAAACCTGCATGGCATTGTACTCAATCCTCCTTCTATCCTGAGAACTTTCCTGGGCACCGTGGCAGCAGCTGTTCTTAATTAACTGTAAATCCACTGCACGTTCCCCTTCTTCAGTCATTTATCGATTATTTTACTGTAATTGAGGCACCAACGATCTCAATATGAGTAGATTTGTTGGAAAAAGATATATTCTGATGTATATTTATCTCATTCTTTGTACTTAGCACTGTATGTTTATCTCACTCTTTGTACTTTGTTAGCACAGAGTCTAACACAAGGCTAGTAAACAAGTGTTTGCGTACTTATTCACTGTATTCTCGCAATGCCTCATGCTTACGGAGTTTTATGTATTGTTATACATACTATGTTTTAATAGACAGAAGACATAGTTTTTATTTTCTTTTTTCTGTTTTCTATATCACACAATGCAGTACCTGTGAAAGTAAACTTAACTTCTCTGAAATTCACTTTCACTGAAGTAAATGATAAAATATATCTTAGAACAAAAAAGACCTGAACCCAAAGATCTGTTGAGGTTCCCTATAAATCTTAGATATTTCATATTCGAGGATATCTGAAATTCACGTCGAAAATACTTTTCCTGAAATATAAACTGATTCCTTTGCATTATCTACATCAGAACTGTAAACAGTTATAGAATAGAAGTGACTTCTATTCATTCCTAAATTTTCAGGTAGCTCTACTGAGGAAGGATATATATATACACCAAGAAAAAAAATCCTTAAAACCAAAGCAAAGTTATAGGATTGGCCATGAAGGAAAAGTCTTTAAAAAGTTTCAAAAATGAAGCAAAGCTATACAATTGGCCATGAAGGAGAAATCTAATTCCTTTAGGTTTAATTTGAAAATAAAAATGTGGGTTTAAAATTAAATGAGGAGGCATAGCAGAAAAATGCAGATATCACTCATATCATTATGGTTTATCCAACCTAAATCACTAGATAGAGGAGCATTTGAAAAATCAGCAAATGTGTCCGAGTATAAATCTCCAAATTATTGTTAGGAGTATTTTCAACAATCTAGACCATATCGTTTTTCATTAGCTCTTTAGATTTTATATGTCAGTCTTTGGTTTACTTACATGGGTAAGATTCAGGTATTTCTTGGCTGGCGAAAACTTTTTCCATGCTAAATTAAGAGGATTATCATAAAGAGAAATTCAGAACCTCTTATATACCAATGTGGTACTATTAGTCCTCTGTCTGTATTTCTCATCCCCTTCTTCTCACTCTCTGATCAGCAGAAAAACATCTTCCATTATTTGTAAAATTCATTTCAGCTAGATAATATTATTTAATAAGAAATCTATGCTATTAACACATTTTTCAGTTTACAATAGAGTATTATTCCACTTAGTAAAATGGTTCACAATGGATCACTGGAACTGCTTTTTATTGCAAAACAAACTTTATACCAGTGGATCACCATTATTGTCAGTGTCTCAAGCCTGCCTAAGTCAACTCCCTGTCTTAGCTGCATCTATGTGGTATAACATCATCATAGGAGTGAATTTCCATCCTACTTACGAGTTTCAGCCACATTTCAATAAAGGGATATCAGTCAAGAGTGAGGGTATTTTGTATTTTCACAACAAAGAAAAACTGAAGAACTTCATGAGCGCCAAGCCAGCATTACAAAAAGTACTAAAAGATATTCTAGACAGAGAAAAATCTGACCACAATTTCAAGAACAACAGTAGGAATGGAACTTCAAGAAGAGCAAGCAAGTAAACAGCTAGGAAAAGTAGGACATCAATGCAAGTAAATAACATGACAATGATAAATCAATACATATCAGTTATAGCTATAAATGTAAATGGCCTCAATTCTCCAGTCAAAAGAAACAGACTGGCAGACTGGATTAAAAAACAAAATCCACCAATATGCTATATACAGGAAACATATTTAACTGAAAAGGAAATCCACAGACTAAAAGTCAAAGGATGGAAAACAATCCTCCATGCAACAGGAACCCAGAATAAAGCAGGGGTAGCTATTCTGTTTGCAGACCATGCAAACTTCAAACCAACAACAATTAAAAGAGATAAAGAAGGTCACTACATACCAGTCAGGGGAAAACTGCAAGATGACGACATAACAATCAAAAACATGTATGCACCAAATATCGGAGCTCCAAATTATATAAGACAAATCTTAACAGGCATGAAAACACATATAATTATAACACTATTGTAACAGGGGACCTCAACACCCCACTGACAGAAAGAGATAGGTGAACTGGACAAAAAATCAGCAAGGAAATAACAGATCTGAACCAAAGCTGTGAACAAATGGATGTATATAGAATGTTCCACCACACAACATCAGAATACACATTTTTCTCAATTGCACATGGGTTTTTCTCTAAAATAGACCACATCCTAGCCCATAGAGCATACCTTCCAAAATGCAAAAGAATTGAAATTATCCCGTGTATTATCTGACCACAGTGCAATGAAATTGGAAATTAGGACAAAAGGAACTTCAAAAACTCCATTAACACTTGGAAATTAAACAACAACCTCCTGAACAACCAATGGTTAACGGGGAAATTAAAGAGGAAATCAAAAAATACCTACAAACAAATGAAAATGTAAATACAGCTTACTGGAATGTGTGGGATGCAATGAAAGCAGTCCTCAGAGGAAAATTTATAGCGGTAAATTCACACATAAGGAAAACAGAAAGAGAACAAATAAATAGCCTAATGCTACATCTCAAACTTTTAGAAAGAGAAGAACAAGTCAGGCCCAAAGCCCAAAGAAGGGAGGAGATTAATAAGATTAGGGCAGAAATTAATGCAATTGAGACAAAGAAAACCCTCCAAAAACTAAATGAGTCAAAGAGCTGGTTCTTTGAAAGAATAAACAAAAGTGATAAACCCCTAGCCAACCTTATCAAGAAAAGGAAGGAAAGAACTCAGATTCATGCAATAAGGAATGAAAAAGATGAAATTACTACAGATTCCATAGAAATTCAGAAGATCATTAATCCCTACTTTGAAA